>NW_025236926.1:2993-4984 GCF_018294505.1 Triticum aestivum | reverse complement strand
GGTTTGTGGGGGTCATCAACATTGGTATAGGTTAGCATGTGCCCTTCAATCAATGCACGGTGATGAAACACTTCATTTGATGATGACGACTGGTTCCAGATCTGCACCTCTTGTTTGTTAATTTGGCTCATGTATGTTGTCGTGTCTCCGAAAGATGCAACGAGGAACAACATTCAGATCGTGCTCGATGGCGCGCATCAGCTGTTGTGTTTGTAATGTTTGAGTCTGCTCCATCATCAATCTGTAGGCCTACTTGACAGTCATAACGTTGCATTATTTAGCCACTGGTAGGGTAAGATATGCCCAAATGTGGTCAGTATGGGAACCAGGGTCCCCTAATTGCTAGCAAAACTTGTGTAATGAGCTCTTGTTACCTTCTACTGATTTTTAGTCTTGTTTTTAGTACTTCTGTATTGGTATTCAGAAATAAAATTCATATGTTTCTGTATATGTTCTTTTAGATAAGTATGTCAATACATAATTAGTAATGTAAATAGTGTGACGCAGTTCTTAATAAAAATGCAAATAACTTGTGAATGTCAATCTCATTTATCAGGGTCCTGTTCTTGTAAACCTTATGTAAAGCTAAAATTCTTGTGTGCAGGCCGACTAGTGATGCGGCACAGCAAGCAGTAGCAGGCACACGAAGCAGCAGCAGCAGGGGGAGGGGGTTTCTGGAACGTCGCTACTATCACTGATTGATGATGGATGATCTCTCTCCCTCTCTTGCAAGCGGGTACAAATGCTGGTAGAAATAGAAATGGTAGCTCTAGTCCCATGTTGTTGTAGTCCCATGTAGTTCCTTTTTTCGGACTGCCCTTTGTTGCTTCATTTCTATGTTAATTCAGTCTTTGTCGAATGTATCTACTATCTATTATCGTGGCTGTATAATGAATCCTTTTGTGTTGAAAGAAATAAAATGGTTTGGATACATTTATACATGCTGAGATGTCAAGCTTTTAAATGTATGTTGTGGAGGCCCAAAATAGATTGGACTGTAAAAGGGCCGAGGCCCAAAAAAGAAATGAATTATAGAAGGCAACGTCCTAGAAAATAAAATGGGCCAGGCCCATGTAGCTAGCGAAAATTAACAAGAAAAAATACATTAAATGAGCTGAATTGTTGGGCTCGGCCCATATAGACACCTAATCGGATCGGGCTGAATCTTATCAACGACCTTTTCAATTGGTCGCAATTTTGCCACGTCAGATAGCCACGTCGGATACGACGTGGTCTGGGCAGAGAGGTAGCGACCAAAACAGAAGGTCATAGAATCAATGACCTTCTGTTTTGGTCGTGGAATTCCACGACCTTCTCACAGAGAAGGTCGTTAATTTCAGTTTACGACCATCAGCTTTTGACCTTCTGTTTTTTGTCACAAAAAGGTCGCAAATGAAAAACAATGACCTTTCGGTGACCAATAGTGATGGTCGCAAGTTGACATATTTCTTGTAGTGCCAGCCATCAGTAGGCCAACGCCTAGCAACAATGTAACCCACCTGGCAAGGGCAGGGACCTGGCGGCACTGCGGGCGACAACAAGTTCACCGAACGATTTGGTCCCGGCAACTGGCGGACGCTGCCGGGAGCGCCATGGCAAGGTTCCACCTCTCTTTCTTTAAATGGAATTACCGGCGCGTCAAGATCCTTTGTATTCGCCCCGTGCATAGAGGAAGAAGATCTTCGCGTATAAGGTTTCCAAGGGAAGGAGGGAGGAGGAAGAGCCTTCCGTTTTTTTATACAACGGAGATTACGGCAGAAGGAAAAGCTAGGTTGAAAACCTTCTCAATTCCTTGTTCCTTAGTTCACTTTGTTGCGATTCCCTTCACTTGAACTTTGCGATTGTATAGGAAACCTGCACGCGAAGGAACCCCGTCGTGGTCATCTGCGCCCTTGTCTGTTTCGAGTCCGCTCAATAGCTCAGGTGGCTGCGTTGATAGCGTAGAAGGGTAACTTGCCAATGGCAACACTGCAAGCAGGCTGCTAAGGATC
>NW_025236926.1:0-2054 GCF_018294505.1 Triticum aestivum | reverse complement strand
TGTGAGCTGCGATTGCAGCCCCTCTAGGGTGGTGGCTACCTGATACGTCTCCAACGTATCTATAAATTATGAAGTATTCATGTCGTTATATTATCATTCTTGGATGTATTACAATCATTTTATAGCAACTTTATATCATTTTTTGGGACTAACCTATTGACCCAGTGCCCAGTGCCAGTTGTTGTTTTTTGCTTGTTTTTTACATCCCATGAAATCAATATCAAACGGAGTCCAAACACCGCGAAACTCTTTGGATTTTGGATGGACCAGAACACCCAGGATGGGCCAGAGAAGCACCTGAGGGGTGCCCCGAGGGGGCAAAACCCACCAGGGGGCACCCAAGTGGGTTGTGCCCACCTCGGTGGCCTCCCGCACCCCCTCTTTACCCTATAAATTGCCAACAATTCCAGAAACCCTTGGGGTTAACGTAGATCAGAAGTTCTGCCACCGCTAGGCTCTGTAGCCACCGAAAACCAATCTAGACCCCGTTCCGGCACCCTGCCGGAGGGGGAATCATCTCCGGTGGCCATATTCATCATCCCGACAGCCACCACGATGAGGAGGGAGTAGCCCACCCTCGGGGCTGAGGGTTTGTACCAGTAGTTGTGTGTTTAATCTCTCTCTCTCTCTCGTGTTCTTTAGATTGCACGATCCTGCTGTATCGCGGGCTTTGTTAATATAGTTGGATCATATGGTATTTTCCCCTCTCTATCTTGTTGTGATGAATTGAGTGTTTCCCTTTGAGATTTCGTTGTTATTGGATTGAATACTTTTATGGATTTGAGAACACTTGAGGTATGTCTTGCAATTGAATACTCGTGGTGATAATGGGGTATCGTATTGATTCACTTGATATATGTTTTGGCACTCAACTCACGGATTCCTGAGGTGACATTGGGGTAATCTATGCATAGGGGTTGATGCACGTTCTTGTCTTTGTTTCTCTGGTAGAAATCTTGGGGCACTCTTTGAAGTTCTTTGTGTTGGATTGAGAATTATGAATATGAATTTGCTTTGGTGTTATTTTAGTATGAACTCTAGGATAGATCAAACGGAAAGAGTAGCATTGTGTTATTTTAGTACGAACTCTTGAATAAATCGAACGGAAAGAATAGATTTTAGGTGGTTTCGTACCCTACAAACAATGTATTCTTATGTTCTCCGCTAGATAGGAACTTTGGAGTGATTCTTCATCGCACTTTGAGGGTGGTTATATGATCCAATTATATTAGCATTGTTGAGAGGTTGCACTAGTGAAAGTACAAACTCTAGGCCTCATTTTCAAGCATTGCAATACCGTTTTGTGCCCATTTACAATTTGCAACCTTGCTGTTTTTATTTATTCAGATTATAAAAATATATTTCCACCATCCATATTACACTTTTATCACCATCTCTTCGCCGAACTAGTGCACCTATACAATTTGCCAATGCCAATTACGTGGGGTTAGTTCGGTTTAGTTTCCAAAACATCATCACGTGGGTTCAGTTCAGGTTTGGTTTGGTTACCCACCCATTCTCAGATTTACGCACAGCCGTAGGCGTGTGCGCGGCATCTCACCGTCGCTGTCGCCATCTTCGTCCCTCCACCGCCGCCACCGATGACCGAGGAGGAGGAGGCCCGGCTCATGAGGCGTGTCATGGAGGAATCCATGAACACGCACGACGAGCGGCAATGGGACGGCCTGGATACCGCGTTGGCACTCTCTGCGGCCGGCGATCTGGCCATCCCGGAGCTGGACGTCGCCGTAAAGGAGGAGGTGCATGAGGAGCAGCTCCTCACCGCGTGGAACCCTCGTCTGGTGGGCCAGCGGTGGAGCTGGTCGTGAACGGCACTGGAAATGGCCGACTTGGTGGGAGTTGGCACATGGTCAGCCACGCCACCGCGATCGCCGGAGCAGGAGCCACGGGAGGAGGTGGTGCAGGCGCTGCAGGCGCCTCCAGTCTGGCAGGGACCGCCAGCCCACCTTTGACAGCCACCTGCCTACGTCAATGCCACCAGCTACGACAACGCATAGAAGGGCGGCTCCTGGAGACGACGATGGCCTCACCAG
>NW_025236925.1:0-4984 GCF_018294505.1 Triticum aestivum | reverse complement strand
AATTCATGCTACTCGACTCACCATCACTCTTTAGAGACATTCGACGAAAAGCAAGCTTACCAATAAGAAACAGCTGGCATGGCAGTATCTTCTATATCTTCTATAATGAATATAATGTGCACACCTGGCTTTAACCAGATAAAATCTAGTACAGCGGGAAGGATGTCATATTTCTGGTCCACTACTTAGACTCTACGAGGGCTTTAGGTGAGGAACTACTTATCTCCCGAGGCACCCTTCTCCTGAGTCCTACCCAGCTCAAGTTTAAGAATGCGCACAGCCCCAAGGATAGGTAGAGGGGGATCTTGTTCTGTTCAGTGCCGCCTCTTCCTCGGCCATTCAAGAAAGGGATTTGCTTCTTCTTACAGGTCCTTGAGAAAAAGAAGAAAGATAGGAAAGGAATTAGGGCGTTGCCGAAGGCAATGGTCCAGCTTGTGTGAATGGATTTCATTGTTTTTTTAGATTCCACGCAGGCAGGCCAGTCTCAACATAGGCTAAGGCGCCATTAGAGGCTTCTTTCGATAAAAAGAAGCTAATAGAAGAAGAAGGCTCAAGTGCCAGTCAGCCAGAGGAAACAAGTATGGTGTTCATCCTCATCGATAGGCTCGTCCTTTGCTTCTGCATTATTCTGAGCTTAAGGCGGACAGGTGGGTTCTCGGGCATTACATTATGTTACCTCGGGCGGAGAAGTCAACAGCAATAGGGGTGGTTTGCGCCCTGTCTATCCACCGAAGATACGAGGAATCTTCTTATTTATTCTTAGGGTGAATCTTGCCAATGCTTCGGGTTATTCAAGGCTTCGATAGACATTGGGGCGTCGATGTTCACTTTATTTTAAGAACAGAATGATAGTATAGGTTGCTATTCGAACAAGCCACAGCAGACTTTCCCAGACCCTCTTGTTTGTTCAATCGCAATCTCACTACATCGAAATAGTCAAAAAGGTGTCACCTCACTCAGTTCGAGGGATGGATGGCGCTTTCTTGTGTGTATCGACATGTCACATTGCTTGGTATCTCCTCGCTTTCAAGTCTTGATGATGTTTTAGTAGCTTCGGGTAGGTAGATGTAGACAGGTACCTTTGATGTTTGAACTTATTCGCGATTTTGCTTTTAGCAGAGCTTCCTTTTCCAAGTATTATCTCTATGGAACGAACCAATTTGGAGTTCACTATAAATGGCATATAAAAAGAAAACAGAATGAAAAAGATAGTTTAAGCCATATCTTCCCTGGATGGCTTTTTCTACAAAAGGGTGGGAGCATAAAATGTAGGTGAGTCAATTGCGTGTGGCCTTCAAGTATTTCGTATTGTAACAATATTAGATCGGCATCCAAACAAAGGTGCATGTACGGTTCCTAAGGGATACAATTTTGTCCTAATCATCGAGAAAGATGAAATAAGTTGATAGCGCGATCTCGTACTAACACATACTCTCTAAATATTGAAGAACTTGCATGCGGCCTTCAAGCCACAACCGCGGTATGAGTTCTGATCTCAGACTTTGGTTTGGGGGCTGCTGGCCCCTTCGCGTCGACAAGGAAACTGTGGACGACAATGGGTTTAGAATTAGAATAAAACGAAGAGGCTATCGAACAAATAGAGGAAAGGGCAGAAAGGGGGAAAGTAAATTCCTATTACATTGGCATATGGCACGAAAAGGAAATCCAATTTCAGTAAGACTTGATCTATCATCAGATTCTGGTTTTTATCAATGGGGGGGGCTTTTCTTAGCTATCATTGTGATAGCTGCTTTAGTAGTAGATCCCTCCTTGATCGTGACAGATCAGGTTAGGCAAGCACTACTTGAAGTGATTCTGTCACTTTTACAATATGTTTTGCTATATGGTGCCACGCTGATTGAAGAAATGGTACCGGCCCTCTGGGGGCAGGAGCGATGTGGGACCGTGGGCACAGGGGGGCTGGAAAGTCCTGCCCGCTCGGAGGAGGGAACCTCCAAGGCGGCATACATTTTTCTCACCAAATCACAAAATAGCGGCCAAGTCGGGCAAGAGGCCACCACAGGCCCTCTCCGGGATCCGGCAGATGGAGGGAAACCTTCCAAAAGCCAGTCTTGTTCACTAGCTGAAACAGATGCAAGGCGGGACCAAGCTTTTGGGGTGAACTTGTGTGATTTGGAAACCCTCAAAAGGGAAAATACCTATGCAGAGGTACGACAGAAGTATCCATCATCCGACGATGACGCTCGAAAGGCGGTTATCGAACTTTTTGATAAAAATGAGCTTTTCGGTGCTAAGTTGCTCACACACTTTAAGCAAAGCGCCCCTATGAGAGCTCTGGGGCCAGATGCCTACCACCGTGATTTATCAAAAAGGATAAACCAAATCATGAGATGCGAGGGAAAGGACCCCGAATCACTTAGAGACCTTATTGATCTTCAATTTAATTTGGAGGATCCTCAAAGAATGAAGGAGATTCTCACTCGATATTTCGATAAGCATAAAAGATAACCTATTTGTTGTTCTGGTCGATTAGGGGGTGCGGAAATAGCTAGAACTGAATGCGGAAAGTCCTTGGGCTGTTGAACAGAATCCAACCACACTAGAATGGTTGGTACAAAGCCCTCCGGCCTTTCATACTTTTGGAGAACTTCCTGCGGTAAAAGAGACAAAAAGCTAGGCGCATATGCGTCCTAACTATTGCCCCTTTCTTTATTATAAAAGATCAATTTTGAGCTATGAAAGAAAAGCTGAGTTAAACAATACTAGTCTTAGCGAGGAAGTTAAGAAAAAGCTATGGAAAATATGACCCCCTAAACTTCATTATTAATGAACCCTACTTTGGTCAAAACATGTGTGGAATATTGTATCAAAGATCCAGAATCTAGGAATGATATGCTGCCCATGTTCCATAGAAAGATCAATCTCCTCAATAAATGTTATTAGAACTATGCTAAATTAGTAGGCAATAAACTCGAAGATGATGGACCTAATAATGAAATAGATTACATTATCGCGGTGTTTGCTAAAGATATCAGCTCGGTTGACTACTGTATACACCACAAATGTTATTGTTTGAAGTATTTCCAATAAAGAAAACAATAAGAAACAATCTATCAATTTCCATAATCACACCTATCATATGGAAGATGAGAAAACATTGACTTTGTAGTGTAGTGTTCATAAAGTGATAACGAGGCCACCGATACCGTATGTGGATAGGTGGGATAGAAGAGTGGGCATGTGGGCTTCTATCAAAAGATACCGCTATCGCTACGCTCATATACGTCAAGGAAAGGAAGGGAGCGAAAAGATACGTTAATGTTTCCACCTACTCTCTTTTATAGCACAGGGGTGAGTTAAGTATAGGGATGATCCACTCGTCGTAAATAGCGGCACGTTAGAACATTATCTACATGTTTCCTTTTCTTGCTTCATGGCACATGCCTATTGTAAAACATACCTACCGGGAGAAAAGTACCAGTTTGTGAACATGCCATTCCCTTTCTTCGTGCACTCATTTACTAGATAGTCAGGAACCTTCTTTTGACTTGACCAGCTTACTTTACTAGTAGAGTAGTAGGCCTTTGCTTCTGAACGACCTTACAAAATGGATCAACTAGAAATGAATCGGTGTCATAAACGAATTTCGCTAACCGTAGTAGTAAATAGCGTGACACCAAGCAATCGATCAAAGCCAACTCAAGTTGTATGGAAGGTGGACGGTCGAATTACCCAACTGAAATGAAGAAAGCAATCCGCATAGCCGGAGTCCAGTTGGATAGTTCAGGCTACGGAAGAAGACATGATGCCATTTCTCTTATCGATACAGGAAAATGAGCTATTAGTAGAAACTACCTGGAATTGCCGTGAACCATCCGAGAGTAACCGCGCACCCGAGGTGTTCAAAGCCCCTTAGCAATGGGAACGGAATACTTTATTAATAGAGCGTTTGTGAAAGGAAATTCCTGAAATGATGTATCATCGAAATGGTTCATTTCAAAATGTTACCGCATCACCGGTAGGATTTCCAGCTTTCTCGATGGTAGGTTTAGGAATTTTTCTAGCGAAGGAAGGGACCAAGGAAGGAATTCGTAGCCCAGAACCTTAAGCAGGAGCTCATAACGTATACGAATGGAAAGATTCCAGCTATTTTATCCTACCCCAATAGTAAGTATCGGAAAAAGGACTCCTTCTCGAAAGAGATAGGCAGTCATCGCATTATCTACTTGATTATGATATGGATTTGGATCCAACGGATAATGCAAATCGAAAAATCAAGCCCGCCTATAAATGAAATAAATGAAACTGAAAGTTCAGTACGAACTGGTAGAGCGAGAGCAGCTAGTTTAGAAGGAAAAGAAAAAGGGCGCCTACTCAGTGGTAAGTTAGGTCATTCCTTTCTGGCTATCAGAAAAGAGTATGATCGAGGGTCCCATAAGGCAAAGGGAAGGTGCTCCCCCGACCTACTACCCTCGGAGAGATTCCTACGGTTTTCTTTTTTTAAATAATACATAGGTGGGAAAGTGGTATGAATATGGGGTTCGAAGTCGCCTAAAAGAACCTTTCTCATTCGCAAAGCTAAACAAAGTAGAGAAAAGGGGGTCATCCCATTGGCCAGACTGAGCATCAAGCCAGCCAAGAAGTCAAAGCGAAGAAGGAGTGACTCGCATGAGTCAACACTTACTACTCAGGTCCGGTATATATATCTCAAATTCGAATATAGAAATGTTAATGTTATGATTTCGGTATTGTTGAAACTGGCTTTCACATGAATAACCCCTTTTGTTATTCTACGTGCACTCTTCCGTAAACTAAAACGGGCATTCCTACGCAAACTAATAGGCACTTTCTTACGTGAACCTATTTTTGGTATAGCTTTGCTAATCTTTGATGGCCATCTGTACTTGTGAAAAGAGATAGAGCCGTCTCGCGCATCACTGCTTACTTGTGATCTAGATCTGCATCCTGATAAGGTGCATCCCGTTAAATGATCTTATGTAAAACTTATCACCACAGATAATAA
>NW_025236924.1:0-4984 GCF_018294505.1 Triticum aestivum | reverse complement strand
CTGCTATATCTCAGATCTACAAGCTGCAAGCAACTCGTATCGGCATATAGCATCTAAGGTATGGGGGCACATGATATTCTCTCAGGGAGGAGGGGTGGGGGGTGCACAACCAATCGGTGGTTGGGAGGGTGGGGACAAATTTAATCTAAACAACCCTAAACAGAGCTCCACAATTTTATCTAAGGTCGAGGGGTTGACCCCCGACAATCATAGCTCCGCCTAAACACAACATTTGCATGTACTATAATACTAGACTTAATATTCATGTTTCAATTTCATGTTCATTTTAAATATTGAACTGAGGACCATGGATATCTTACATTTTACTCCCTTTGTTCCTAAATATTAGTCTTTTTAGAGGTTCCAAATGGACTGGCACATACGGATGTATATAGACATATTTTAGAGTCTAGATTCACTCATTTTTCTTTGCATGTAGTAACTTTTTGAACTCTCTAAAAGACTAATATTTACGAATAGAAGGAGTATTTTTGAATTCGTGTCATACATGCATGGTTTGGAAAAATAGATGCACTATACTTATTGGATTGTTGTTTTGTTCGTGCGTGTCTCTCTCTCTCTCTCTGTGTGTGTGTGTGGTCATATGCTTGATACATAAAAAAATTCTCACCTCCACATTGTTCATCTTTTAAATTTGAATTTGCATTATAAAACTTACTAGGGATACCATGAAATGTGAAATCCACGTTGAAATCACTATATCATAAACTCACTCTAATTCAGCAACTCGTCATAAATCAATTACCACGTTGAGATTAGTATTTGCAAGGAAAATACAGGTATTGTAATACACATAGATTCGTTCGGCAATTTAAAAGGTTCCTTTCGTATTCTCGAATGGTAGGACCCAACGGCGTACCAGCGAGACCTTGGCTCGTGTTGATCCTAAAAAAACCCGGGCTTGTGTCCTTATAGGTGGCGTGCGTGGTACGCACATTAGGCAACCCCAACCAGTCGAGCCTCAGCGTTTCAAGTCGAAATTTCTAGCGGCCAGAATTCCAGCCCTAGGAAATTCCCCTCATGTCCCCGGTCCATAATGACTACCGATGAACATTGGAGGGATGCTTTAGTAACTAGACAATGTTACCTACCGTGCCGAACACGGTTCACTTCCCTCGGTCGCCGCTCGTCAAGGTCACCCGTCAACTGCATTGCCTAGTACTACTACTACTACACCAGGATGAGCACAGAATTGAGCCTGTTTGTTCGTGCCTAGTACTTGAGTTAATATATCAGGCAATGCACAGGTACGGAGGGATTATCCTTTTACTCTGCATATATAACTTGTCTGAAGTCTAACTAAGCAAAATGTTTGACCAAATCCTTTCTTAAGAAATACAACAGGACAGATGTACGACTGGAAAATTTATTGCATGATGCAGGTTATGATATTGTTTCGAATCCTGGATCTTAAATTTCAGAAAATCCAAAAGTGAGCATAAATTCTTGAAATTGAGCATGGTCACATGATATGGCACAAATATTACTTCGTAATTTTTTTCTTCAATTTGAGACAAGCTGCTTATGACAAGTTGCACAAATGAAGAGCCAAGGTATTTTGGAACAAAGACCTGTCACGTTAAGGCGAACACTTTCACTATTGAAACCGTGGGTATTTACGTGCCGCCACGAGTCCCCGCTTCTCATCGGCAGGTGCCATCCGAGCAAGCGTGTGAGTCGACGGGAGGCGTGCGAGCAGATCGCTGCGCTAGCTGTCAGGGAGGCGTGCGAGCAGACCACTGTGCAGGCTCACCGGGAGGCGAGCAATTTGACCAGGTTCCGCCGCCCACCGTCGTCCCAACTGCTCCCATTTTTTTAATGTCGCCGGTGCCGCAGTTTAAAATCAACCCCGCACTACCCGGTATCGCTACAATCTTCTCTCTTCCTCTCTGATTCTCCTGTCGTCTACCTCTAACTAGCCTGACCTAAACGTACGCCATGCCGCATTACGATGGTCTGCCCTTAGTGTTCCAGTTTCCTGAGGAAGACACCCAGCCGGAGTCTCAAGAACATAAGGCGCTTTGGGACGAGCTTGAACTGGCCTTGCGGGAGGACGCCGCGCCTGTCTTGATGAACGTGGCCCCTGTAACATTCACGTTGGTCGTGTCACTATTTGCAACTAGGTATTTTTATATATACTTACATAAGGTACTATCTACCTTCTCTATCCTCGAGCTGCTTCTTGGCAAGGCCGAGCTCGTTCTCGGACTGCTCGAGGCTCTACTTCAATGCATCGACCTCCGCAGTCAGTGCGGCAGAGGTCAGCAGCGTAGCCTGCATTCCCATATTGACATATTTATGTTAGACTCCTGCGTATATCTTCTTAGATCCTCAGTCCGGCTTTTCTTTCAGAACACCGAACTGAGCATCAGGGGCTACTGTCTATGCGGTAATATTCTTACATGACTTAAATACATACCTCAAAGCCTGTTAGAAGGCTGGCACATGCTTCTGTCAGCCCGCTCTTGGTGGACTGAACCTTTTGGATCAACACACTCATAATAGTGCGGTGCCCCTCGTCGATGGAGGCGCCGTTAAGCACCTCCAGCAAATTGTCCGGTGCCTCCGGTTGGACGGAGGCCACCAGCATCGTAGGCTTGCCCTTCTTACGAGGGGACCGCCTGCCGGACACCGGAACCATTGAAGGTTCCGGTGCGGTGTTCGGCCCAGGGCCGGAGTTAGATCCCTCTGGGGTTTTATCCCCTTTGCGCCTGGAGTCCGGAAGGTCGCCTCGCGGCGCCTCCGGGGCTACCTCCTCCTGGCTTGGCCTCTTTTGGGACTCCACCTCGGCATAGTCCGTGGGGCGAGGGGAGGTAGCAGTCGGGAGTGAAAGACTATTCACATCTGACGAATCCAGGGATCCGCTCGACGAAGCATCAAGCTGGGCCTTGGGCGGACTGCATGGTTATGTTCGGCGTTAGAAGATACTGTGCACTAAAGGAACGCCATGAGTTATTCTGTTATCCGGATACTTACGATTTCGCCAAGGGCTTGGCCCTGGATGGCCACTCCTCTCCGCCATCGTCGGTGCTGGTAGAGTAGTCCGGAAGAAGGGTCTTTCCCTTCTTGGACCCTCCGGCCTCCCCCGTTTGGGCAGCCTTTCTCTTCTTTCCTCCCCCCGATGGAGGGGGAGAGGCTTCTTCTTCCTCCTCCTCGTCTTCGGGGATGGAGTGCGCTTCAGGGTTGTCGGGCGATGAATCCGACACCACCAGGTGCTGGGAGCTCTTTCGAGTTCCCGTGGCCTTTTTCTTGGCCTTCTTCTCTGGCACCGCGTGTGGTGCCGGGACCAGCAGCTTCGCCAAGCGGGCATATGCTGGGCCTTCGGGCAAAGGAGCCGGACAGTCGATCTGTCCGGATGTCTTGTTTCAGTCCTGTCAAAGGAGCGGGAGCTTAGATCCCGCATAGAGTCAAACCATGAAAAACAAGTATCCTGTAAAAGGTAAAACAAGCTTACCGCGCTGGCTTGGCGCTTTGCGCAGAATCCGCGATCCTCGGTAATGGGAGGGGAAACCTCGGAGCCCTTGAATAGCACCTTCCAGGCGTCCTCGTGCGTTGTGTCAAAGAGCCTGGACAGGGTTTGGTGCTGGGCCGGGTCGAACTCCCACAAGTTAAAAGCCCGTCGTTGACACGGGTGGACCCGACGGAAGAGCATGACCTGGACTACGTTGACAAGTTTAACCTTCTTGTCCACCAGGTTTTGGACGCAGGTTTGGAGTCCGGTCACCTCTTCCAAATTACCCCACGACAGGCCCGTCTCTTTCCAAGAGGTGAGCCGTGTGGGGATGCCAGATCGGAATTCGGGGGCCGCCGCCCATTCAGGGTCGCGCGGCTCGGTGATGTAGAACCACCCCGATTGCCACCCTTTGATGGATTCCACAAAGGAGCCCTCGAGCCATGTAACGTTGGGCATCTTGCCCACCATGGCGCCTCCGCACTCCGCTTGCCGGCCGCCCACTACCCCCGTCTTGACATTGAAGGTTTTTAGCCATAAGCTGAAGTGGGGCTTGATGCGGAGGAAGACCTCGCACACGAGGATGAACGCCGAGATGTTGAGGATGAAGTTCGGGGCCAGATCATGGAAATCCAGGCCGTTGTAGAACATGAGCCCCCGGACAAATGGGTGGAGTGAGAAGCCCAGTCCGTGGAGGAAATGGGGGAGAAACACCACCCTCTCATGGGGCCTGGGGGTGGGAATGAGCTGCCCCTCGTCTGGAAGCCGGTGTGCAATGTCGTTGGACAAGTATCCGGCCTTCCTCAACTTTTTGATGTGCCCCTCCGTGACGGAGGAGGCCATCCACCCGCCTCCCGCTCCGGACATGGCTGGAGAAGGTTGAGGTGGGAAGTGCGGACTTGGGCGCTGGAGCTCGAGTGCGCGGAGATGGATAAGCAAAGGAGGAAGAAGGCGTAAATAGAAAGAGTGGATCCTTATCCCCATATATGGGCGGACGAAACTATGTACCCCCACCAGCCTGGTAAAACTCGCTTATCTCCCAAGCACCATGATTAATGGCGCGGTTGGGTTACCCACGCCCGTATTGATGAGAATCCCGGAATAAGGGGACACGATCTCTGCTTTGACAAGACGTGCCAAGGAAACCGCCTCGCTAAACGCGCTGAGGTGGGACAGTAAAACGATTCGAATGAAGGCTTGGCCGTGGCATGATGTCACGCTGCGGAATACGTCAGCAGATTAGATTTATTCAAATATTATTCTCTCTATGGTGGTATGTGGAACTTATTTTGCAGAGCCGGACACTATCCTTGTGTTCAAACATCTTCTATGAAGTATTCGGAGGAGGAACCCGCCTTGCAATACCGAAGACAATCTGCATGCCGGACTCGTCATCATTGAAGCCTGGTTCAGGGGCTACTGAGGGAGTCCCGGATTAGGGGGTGTCCGGATGACCGGATTGTAACCTTTGGCTGGACTCCTGGACTATGAAGATACAAGATTGAAGACTCT
>NW_025236923.1:0-4984 GCF_018294505.1 Triticum aestivum | reverse complement strand
CATGTAGAAGGGGTCAACTATCACGATGTCTGGAGTGTTGTCTCTAATGATCCGCATCTCCATACTCAGCAAAAACAGCCGAACGAAGGTGTAGTGCAGCGGATGAAGGTTAAACATAGCAAAGATGTCATCAAACCGCAGGACGATCGTACCCCCGATAGGGCCATCCACAAAGCCCTTGCCCTCTGGCACCTTGGCCACGAAAACCGGGTATGCCACATCATTCTCTCTGAGATGCCGCTTCTCCAAAGAAAGAACACTGTCATGCAGACTCCGCATAGCACCAGTTGCAGCATTGAGCATATTTGTCGGTAGCATTTCCGAACCCGCCACATGCACCCTCCTCGAGATATCCTTAGGTGAAGGTGGCCCATCCTGAGCACGGATCGTACTCGGTGCTGGCTGGCTCGCACCCTTGTTACTCTTTCTTTTCCGTCCCTTCTTCTTTTGTTGTAATGGGACCGAGTTCTGCTCACAGACCGCCTTCTTGAGTGTGTTGGGGCTGATAATATTTGGCACCTCGGCTATCTGAGGCTCGGTGAAGTCGGCAGCTGGAGGCGTCTCCTGAGAACTGAACGCCAGACGACGCCTGTTGCAATTGGGTTTCTCCGCCATACCAGCTAGACCGCGGTCGTCTTTTGTAGGGTTGGGTTCTTGAGAAAGAGGCCCGCAGAATTCGTCATCGTACCCATGTTCGGCAACGTACTTATCAATTTTGCTAAATGTACGACCATCATCGTTGTCGTCGTCATCCAGATCCTGTGCCATATGCATGTTCGGATCTTGTGCCATAGGGATGTCCGGCGTGTCCAGTAGCGTTGCGGCGGTCTTGCCATGGCTTGGCGCCGGAACGACTGGCGGTGTTGTCTTTGGGGTGGTGCCCCCCGCCCCAAATGAATCTGGCTCTTCGGCGAAAGTAGGGGCCAGCTTAGGCAGGTGCTGAGGGTCATCAGATCATCTTCGTCGGTCCCGGTGGGTCGAATCGGAGGTAACAACTCGTCGCAGCCTGGTAGCACCCGAACCAGTTGAACCCTATACACGGTGGGTGGCATCGGTTTACAGTGGAACACAGGGTTGCCCGGTTGAACGATTTTGCCCTTGGCAACATCCACCAACTCGTCGTTCACGAAGTGCAGGAGAGTGCACGGAACATCGGCGGCGCCCTGCGAAAACATGTAGGGCGCCAGGGATGCCCAGTCAAAGGTAAAAGGAGATGAAGTCCTCGGCCGAGAGGCTTAATTAGTTATCGTGATGATGGCGTCGAGCTCGCCTAATGTCGAGGCACCACCAACGGCGGGCGGGCAACTGACGGAGGGGCCGCTTGCTGCCGAGGTGCCGATCAGCGTACACCCGGGTGCATTAAGCTCCAATGCCGGTCGTGCCGGCGTCGAAGACACCAATACCGCCGCCGCCGGAGACTCCAATGGCGTCGCCTGCGCGTTGTGCGAGTTGCTGGCCTGAAGCTGGGAATCAAGGGCGGCCCCTATTGGCCACCCGCAATCCACGTCGTCAGCCCATGAATCAAGGTAGGCATAATGCCGGTGAGCGTCGATCCCAGTTGTTGTTGCATTTGCTCTTGGATAATCTCTGTAATCCGTGCCACTTGTGCCTTGAGTTCTTGAACCTCGCGCGACTGGCTTTCCGAGCTGGTCTTTTTCTCCTTTCACCCACCAACAGTATATCATGACGACCATTTTGTGGACAAGCCTTTGCCGGCCACACGACCAGCTGACGACGGCTTACTGAGCTTATCCTTGTTTTTCATTACATTCAACGCCCTATTTAGAGTGCTATCCCAAGCATGGGTGCTTTGAGACAACCCCGCGCTACTGATTTCAGTCTCCTTCGCCAGAACAAGCTCAAGCGCCCTGGTCTTCGGATCCGTGATAAGCTCCTTTGTTATCGGGTCCTCCTTGTACCGGGCCCTGACATAGTTCCTGGTCTGCTTGTCACTGTTGTATTTCTCGAAGCGGGGTGGTAGGCTTTGCTCGACACGCTTCGCATCCTCTTTGTCCCTTATAGGCTCCGCCACTCTGTAACCGCCAGGACCGAGTTTGTGTTCCCCTAGGTTCAACTCCCGTATTTCTTTCCCCCACTGACTTGATTCGGAGGTTGCACTGCTTTCGCACTTGATCTTGAACTCGTTGTAGTCCTCTTTGCTGATCAAAGGATTTTTCGCCTTGATCTTCTCATAACTATCACCTTTCTAAATCATTCTCTTCACCGCGCTTCTCCAAGTAGACATGGTCGTGCTCATCCTCGTGAGGGCGGCACTGTTCACTTTATTTCCTGAGAGGCGTGTGTTTTCAAATTCAGCGGGGAACTTGTATCGTTCGTGCAACTTCATGAAGAGGAGGTTGCGCAAATTCCCTCGGTCCTTATGCCTAAGGTTCTCGGTGTTGATCGAGACGGTGCTCCGGAGAATGCACCCGAGCTAAACCGAGTACCCCTTGACTATATGTTTGGGCTCCGTTGGATGCCCGTCGGAGTTCACTTGAGTAAATTCCTCCTTGACGGTGCGGAGCGCGTTCGGGCGCCAGTCCTTCCGTTGCCTCTTCAATTGGCTGCCATCTGTGCGTGTGCCGCCATCATCAGTGGTGGCATCCTCGGCAGCACCATCAGTGGTGGCATCGTCGGTGGCACCACCAGTGGTGTCATGCCCGATGCCACTAGGGGTTGTGTAGTCAGGATCGGTGTCTTCCGCGGCATCCTCATAGCAGTGAGGTTGTTCCTCCATCTCCTGGGACAGCTCCCAGAATTGCTTGCCGCCCGAACCGCCGGCCTCATTGTTGTGGGTCATGTTTCGCTCTAAATAGGAAAAAAGTTTGGTCAAAAAGTTGGTTATTGTCAAGGAACAAGATCATGGTCTCATCATTTAGGGTTTGTCGACACTGAGGCATCCTAAAAGCCAAGCTTTTATCATTTAGGGTTTGTCGACACCGAGGCACCCTAAAAGCCTAAGCGTACATCATTTAGGTTCTCATCGACACCGAGGCACCCTATAGAAGCCAAGATTTCATCATTTAGGGTTTGTCGACGCCGAGGTACCTTAAATGCTAAGTTAAGTTTTCATCATTTAGGGTTTATTGATGCCGAGGCACCCTAGGTTGGGCCTAATCACTTGTCACTAATCACTTGGCTCTATTGCCACCTATGCAGCAAGAATGGCGGGGCAATTGATCCTACTTAACTAAGTACTAAGATACCCCCGGCCCATGCATTAGTTGCAAGTACCCCATATGTCCTATTTTTAGCAAAGTCATGCTAAAATTCATGGAAAATTTCAGCATGACCTTTGCTGGAAATAGGACATATGGAGTACCCGAATTTGCCGGAACGGAAGTTAATCGACATTCCGGCAAACTCAAGGGTCTCTCGGGGTACCTGCAAAATCATTACCCTACCCCCGCCCAGCTGCAACCCCACAACACCCCACAATATCATCACGACACGATGGTCGGAGACAAAACCCTCCAATATCATCAAAATCCTCCAGTTATGAAGTAAAACTCCTAAAGTGTTCCAGGAGTAGAACCTGAAGTGTAGTCAGTGGCTTCACCTATGCCACAACATACATAGTACATAGAGTTGACATCTCAGCGTCGACCACACCACATGCCACAGCATAAATAGTACATAGATGATCCAACAGACTACATAGAAGGACAGTTTAAGCGTGAACCGCATCATACAAAATAGAAGAACTTCACTACACAACTGAAACTCAATTAAGCTAGTTAAATGGAGTTCATCTACTCACTAGCAGTACTACTAACTGGCAGTACTTAAACAAGTTAAGCTACTCACTACAGTACTGGCTACTCACTTAAGCTAGAAGCAAGTTAAACACATTTTACCAAAGGTATCTTCTTTAGAATGAATGCTTTTACGTAGAGACATAGTTTTGTTAGAATGCATGCTTATACTTCATGTAGTGGTAGAGATACCTTTTTAGTTTAATGTATGTACATAAAAGCTGAAACTCTAAAAAGAATGTCATTTTATAAAAATAATAATATCAGAAAGCCCCAATTCATTGGATGCAGAAGTCTGACAAGTGACAAAGTGAAGTCCACGTGGTCATATTCAATATATCAGCTGGATTGGTAAGTCTGCCTGTTACTATGTTAACAAAATAAGTTGTAAATATAAACATCTAAACAGAAGGTGCTAATTTTAGGTTGCACTGGGCATGAGCCTGTGTTGCTCTTTTCTATTTACTTCATGAGGCAGCAAGACAATGCCTCGCAATGTGACTGTGAGAGTAATACAGGTTGATGTGACATGCAGAAAAGGAAAATTCACATATCGCATATGAACTATGTTATTGTGTATAACATTTAAAAAAGATACCAAGCGAAGTAGAAAAAGTGAAAACCCCAACAATATATTCCATGCCATCCAATTTGAAGTTGTCTATATAGCTACGGAGTGAAGCTGCCTTCCACTCTAAAGTTACTAGAAGATACCTTCTGTCCAGCTGTCAATCTAAATGGCTGCAACTTGGACTTTGAAATGAAGATAAGTGGCCAGTTAACACACTGTCAAAAAAAATTCAGTGAACACACTGTCAAAAAAATTCAGTTAACACACTGTCAAAAAAATTCAGTTACAAACATACATTCAGTTTGAATTAATCTCTCATATTCCCTTCACATTGCTAACCATATGGCCAAAATATTGTCCCTAGACATCTCCTGGTCCTACCCAAGATAAACCCTAGTTACAAAAATGCAGTGCGAAAATTCAGTTAACACACTGCCAATACATTCAGTTTGAATTATTTCTCATGGTGATCCTCAACAAATTCTTATGACAGAACTACCAACTTTATAAACCCAAGATAAACCCTAGGGATTGGTAGTTATACTCTATTTTCAGATTACATCTACAAATATTTTCAGAATATACACTATTTTCAGAATACATCTACAAATATTTTTACTTAGTTTCAGTATAAAAACTTGAGCAATGCAAGCAAAAT
>NW_025236922.1:0-4984 GCF_018294505.1 Triticum aestivum | reverse complement strand
GACCGGCTCGGGGATGGAACCTTGTCCCGCATCAAGCTCGGACCGCGTCATCAATACCGAACACATTAACCAGCTAAGTTGTCTTCATGCTCAAAGTTTTAAATTTTTAACTTGTGTTCGGCTCGGCCAAGCATTATACTTTTTTGGAAAAAAGTTGCTTGTAAAAATTTCCTTGTCCAAACTTTGTTTGTGACGCGCAAATTCAAATACCCCGTTTACTTGGGGGCTTCCTTCATGAAGCTTTTTCCTCTTGCATATGGTTATACTTGTACGGCTTCGTTCCTTGTTCGTGTATTACGCCACAATATGCACCATATTGACTTAAGCGATTTGCAAGCTGGGTTGCCTGGCTCCTGTGCTTACCCCTACGTTCCCGATTGTTCGGCTAGGGAGTAAAGGGAGCACCTCTGCGATTGTCACGATCGGGTCACCCGAGCCGGACCTCAGACTGGGTGAAGCCGAAAGCTAGCGATCTTATTGTTTTCAATCATGGACGGCACACAACGGAACTCATGAGTACAAAAAATCTATTGCACAAGTCTCATAATAACAATGAGCACCAAAGAAAGGTATCGATGGGGGTACTATTTTCTTTGAAGATGCTTCTTACTCTTCGCAGTAATATAGCATAAGTTCCCTAAGCGCGCTTTGTCTGTTACAGCCTTATGGCCTGATTGCCTGGTTATTGGAAACACCGTCGATATTCTCGACAGATGGAGTACATAACACTTTTCGGTCCTTGACCGAAGAGGGAGAAGCCGACGGTCGGTTAAGACGCGTTTAAAGTTCGTTTGAACATAGATATGATATAAGTACTTCGGTACATGCAATCATTCTTTTACCCAAGTCACTTGGGGGCTCTTAAATTTATATGAGCCGTTTTATGATAAGTGTTTTTCTTCTTAGTCGTTGCAAAGTTTTTATTATTATTTATCACTCCTTTTTTCGACACAAGTGTGCGGTCACTAGCCGGGGAGCCTAATTTCTCTCTCAAAGCCGCTAAGAGTTTAGCTTGCTAAACTGCCTAGTAAGAAGTACTCCGCTTTCGGGATAGGAGGTTGAAGCCGTAGGCTGACCCGCTTGAAGTTTTGAGATAGGATGTGTCATGTTAAAGCACGGCATAAGCACCTTTTTTTTCTAAAGTCCAATTTTCGGATTGGCACCGAACACTTGACCTAGTTCAGACATTAACCTTTTGAATAAGTTTTTTGGCTTTTCGAGCCCATGGCACTTTTAAACTATTTGTGTGTTTTCAGCACAAGTCTCGCAGTGCAACACCGGACACCTTTAGAGATTCGGCAAAAACATTCTCGGATATTGCTCTATATGCATCGGTTTCGAATTGTGTCTTCGGTCAATAGTTGGGTTGCCCGGCTCCTGCGCTTGCCCCCTATGTTCCGCTTTGTTCGGCTAGGTGTGCAAAGGGAGAACCACTGCGATTGTGCTTCCAGCTCACATGGTTAAGCACCTCAGTGGAGAAAGCCGAAAATTTACTGTCACAATAAGCGTAAACTGGTCAGCGGTCCGTTGACGGTGTTAAACGACGGGCCATTCATAACAATGGCCGAAGTGTTTACGGCTTGACCTCGACTGTCGCCGAACACTACCGGGGGCTAGTAACTAGCCTCCCAAACTAAATCCTTGATATTTTGCTCTTACATTGGAGCTGAAGTTTCATGATCATGCTTAGCATGACAACCCAAAGAAAGGAACCGATAGTGGGACTATTTTCTTTGGAATACATTTCTTTTGTTAAACAGTAATATAACATATCTCTCTGCGTACCTTTGTTTATAAAACCGTATGGCCCGATTTCCTTGTTTGTTGTAAATCTTTGCCCTCATACAAGCTTTATAAAGTAGGACAAACACTCCTCGACTATTGGCTGAGGAGGTGGAAGCTGATGGTCGGTCAACAAAGTTTTGTACAATACAGATCCGAGCATTAATGACGTAAAGTACTTGGATACATAGAGTCATTACACATAATTTGTGATTTTACTACGGATATCAATCCTTAATTCGGCCTGATGAACTCAGCGACAATTCATCGAGACTTCCAAAAGATGGGTTTCCACAATTATGTGAACAAGGAGATAACATTAGTCAGATGAAATGATATAAGGGGATATGCTCGAGGAAAACATACCCAATTTAAAAATTGGGTGATAGGTGCACCCGAAATATGGGCTGGGTTGCACGACCAACGTCGGAATGGTGATTCCATAATCAATAGTCTAAGAATGAACGGCCGACCATTAACTTCAAAGCAATATGGTTGCTAGAAGGGCGGAATCCAAACAGCACCACTCACTTGTTGGTACCCTGGTTGGAATCAACACGAGGACCCAAGAAGAATGGTGATGGTGAGAAGTATCACCATACCAATAATTCTTAAGAGGTGGTGAAATTCCCACAACATTGAGGATATAAGAGATGTTAATGTTTCAAGGTAAAGAAGAACAATTACTAGATAGCAAGGAACTCAAGGTATAACACCAAACACGAACAAGCTTGTGTTGGTGGGAACGCAATAAAGGTCGATGATAACGCAGATCATCGAGGGCAAGGACGGTATTTCTCATCATGAACTCATTTGATATCCTAGAAGAGCTCATAAGATTGATGATGGTCACGACACATTTGTCAAGAGATTTCATGAAGATGTAATCAATTAGCAATGACATCAAGTCAAGGGAATGATGAAGCAAGAGGTTATTGGAACCACAGTTACGACACAAACTCGAACTCAAGCTTGTTGTTTAAGGTGAAAGGGTATGACGAGGAAAATCGACGTAAGCTTAGCTATCGTCGCAAATTGGTGCTCCGAGAATAAGGACCAGGTAGCACAGTTAGAATCGTCACGACAATGATATAGCCAAACAGGCTAGGAATGGCGTGATCGGGTACAAACTCGTACTTACAGAAGCTTACTGAAGAGTTGTTGAACCATAGTGCGGACTTGGTTCAGTTATCGGTGTCCTTGAGTGTTTAATAACTCAAAGCCCGTGAAAAATTGGAATCAGTGGGAAGGTAGCACTTGATGAATAACTCCTAAGAAGTTATGCAGTTCCATGATAATCTCGAGATACCAGGGTAATACTCGATGACAAATCAAAGTAGAGGTTGGACTGGGGCATTGCTCTGTAGAAGACAAGTGCTTAAACTTGCACGAGAAATGGTATTTAAAGGAGAACAAGGTCGGAACCACGATTGCAAATAGGCCAGATCTCAGATATAAGATGAACTTATACCAAGGGTATAATTAATTTTAAAAGAAGCTTCGATGAGAAGATGTACATCGTGTCCATGGGCATGAACACAAAGTTCAAGGTCGACTCCCACTTCTCCAATGCACAACCTTCCATTCACTTCTCGCGTTCAATGAAGTTGTAGTGTTGAAATTTTATCTGGCAAAATATTAGAAGAGTATGATTCGTGAAAACTTTTGGGTTCACACGATTGTAGAGAAAGTATAGGTTCAACCCATCGGGGCATCTTAGAAACACATACCACAAACTTCGGAGTAAATAATATAAGCTCGAAAGTAGAGCATTGTTCAAAAGCAGATGAAACAATTTACCAAAGGCATTATATATCAGGAAAAGAATTTCCAAAGTGATTGAATAGGAAGGACGTTGTTGGATAAAACCCAACAAAGGAACTGACGGTCCACAACAGAGCTGATGTGAGCATCGGCACACAATCAGAAGAAGAAATAATGCAAAGGCATTGGAGTATAGAAACAACTGACTAATTCAAATCTCAAATGTAAAGAAATTATGATTACTCTCCAAGGGACCAGAAGCAAACACTCTGATTAAGAATGGATAAGTTGCATAGGCTTAGGGGTACAATTGATGACAATCCGAATGGTCGACAACCAGCTCATGTTTAAAATGATGTCTGAGCCGGAAGGATAAATCCTTAGGATTGCAAGCATCCGTAACATATCGAATCAATAGGCTCTAAATGATAATGACAAGTGATGTCAATCAGATTACGAGACTTATGGGATTAACCACAATGCAAGCAAGCAAGAAATTCAAGAGCAATAGGCTGCTTAGGATTTCCAGAAAATTGAATGGTATTTCGAGGATTTTTGTGAAACACATGAACAACTGGGGATGAGTGGATACTCGGTAAGTGCGAGAAATTATCCGTAGGGGTATTCATGTGACAAAGAGCAGCAAGGCAGTAAGCTCAAAGGATTATCGAAACAACGACGAGTTTTTCAGGGTATCTTGTAATAACAAGACCAACTAGGGACGAATGTAAGAATAACCACTTCAAGTAGTTATCCATAAGGGTTGACGGTGGAAGGGGAATTGCAAATGCGATGAACACAAGTTCTCGGGTTAACAGCGGAGAGTATCTTCGGGGTCTTCTGGTGCAGCAGACGATCATCAATAATAAGGGGCTCTCCGGGGTGAAAGTGACAACGAGATCCTAATGTTAGATTTTTAGCAAAATCATTTAACCCGAATAGAAGAGAGATCAGAGTCCCAGAGTATAAATCGAGGAGTAAAAGATCCTAATACCACCCAATGGCGACGTGGGCCCATAAGGCACACAACCATGTTAGTAAAAGTTTTACAATGACTAGACTCGACTTCGGCCAAGGAGTATGGAAGGGGGATTCCTACAGGTAGTCGGCTCTGATACCAACTTGTGGCGCCCCCGATTCAATCGTACACTAATCATGCACGCAAACGTGTACGATCAAGATAAGGGACTCATGGGAAGATATCACAACACAACTCTAAAACATAAATAAGTCATACAAGCATCATAATACAAGCCAGGGGCCTCGAGGGCTCGAATACAAGTGCTCGATCATAGACGAGTCAGCGGAAGCAACAATATCTGAGTACAGACATAAGTTAAACAAGTTGCCATAAGATGGCTAGCACAAACTGGGATACAGATCGAAAGAGGCGCAGGCCTCCTGCCTGGGATCCTCCTAAACTACTCATGGTCGTCGT
>NW_025236921.1:0-4985 GCF_018294505.1 Triticum aestivum | reverse complement strand
GATCCATGAATAGTATCGTGTCATCCGCATATTGTAGAATAGATAGACCATCTTCTACCAAGTGTGGAATGACCCCACTAATTTGACCATCGAGCTTAGCCCGCTCAACAAGGGTAGCTAGCATGTCAGCCACAATGTTAAACATAATAGGAGATGCGGGGCCGCCTTGATGAAGCCCCTTCCTTGTCTGAAAATAGTTGCGAACGTCATCGTTAACTTTTATGGCCACACTACCTCCAGAGACAAAGCTCTCTACCTAGCAACACCATTTTTGTGAAAACGCCTTCATGCGCAAGGTTTGCAACAGGAAGGGCCACTTAACTTTATCGTAGGCTTTCTCAAAATCAATTTTAAGAATGACACCGTTTAAATTTTTCCAGTGCAGTTCATGTACAGTTTCGTGCAGGACGACCACTCCATGTAATATGTTGCGGCCTTGCATAAATGTTGTTTGAGTGGGTTTTACAACGTGGTCATCTACACCGTTCAACCGATTAGTCGCTACCTTCGTAAAAAATTTAAAACTTACATTCAGAAGGCAAATCGGTCGATATTGTTGAATACGACTAGCCTCCTTATTCTTAGGCTATAGGATAATTTCCCCAAAGTTTAAACGAGAAATATCAAGGTCCTCGGAATTTAGTTGGTTAAACAACTGAACCAAGTCTGCCTTAATGACGTCCCAAAAGCATTGATAGAACTCTGCGGGAAAGCCATCCGGTCCTGGTGCCTTTTTGTGTTCCATCTGAAACACCGCAGTTCGAATTTCCTCCTCAGAAAACCTAGAGGTTAGTAATTCATTTTCTGCTTCCGTAACTTGAGTAATGTCATGAGTAATGGATTCGTCCAGCTGAAATTTAGTTTCAGCTGAAGGACAAGAAAGGTCTTTGTAAAACTTAGTGATAGAATTTCCAAGTGGTACGTCCCCCTCTATTCGGCCTTCCTCCTGGTCAAGGGCGAATATACGCTTCTTTCTATGCCTGCCATTGGCTACATTTGAAAGTATTTCGTATTATCATCACCTTGCACCAACAAATCCGCCTTGCTACGTTGGTCCCGTTTAATCTCTTCCTCACGTAGTAGGTGGGCAATCTGCTCATTAAGATTGCTTTTTTTCTCAATCTCAACATCAGACAAAGGCCTCACCTCTTCTATTTTATCAAGGGAATCAATTAAGGTAGACAATCGCAATTTTTTATATTTTTAGATGCCAGCAGTGTGCTTTGCCCATCCTCGAAGGAATCGACGCAAGGCGCGGATTCGATTATTCCATCGTTGAATGGGTGTGTTACCGCGAGGTTGGCGCGCCCACACCTTCTTAACCGGCTCATGAAATCCCTCCCTAGTGAGCCATCCCAGTTCAAATTTCAACTGGTGGCGGTTAGAACTTGGGGTTCGTTGTCCAAAATCGGTTAGCAATGGAGTGTGATCCGATAAAGCATCAATTCTTTCTAGCGACTAAACTGAGGCTAGGGGATATTTATATTACCAGTCGGTGGTAACTAGCACCTGGTCCAGTTTTTCAAAGGTTGGCACCGATCGGTTATTGGCCCAGGTACACTCACGACCAGACATCGTGATCTCCCTCAGATCCAGGCTGTCAAAAACAACATTAAAGAGGAAAGGCCACCTAGTGCCAAATCGATCATTGTTTTTCTCCTGATGATATCAAAGGATATTAAAATCTCCCCCCGATTAACATGGGATGGGGATTGTCTCGACAGGTATTAACCAGTTCTTTTAGAAATGCAGACTTAAACTCCTCTTGAGCGGTACCAGACTCTAGATGAAGTTGTCGGACTTATTTCTAAGGTGGAATTTGATATGATACCCCCCCTTGGACGTGGACAATAGTTGTAGGTATGTAGAGTTAATATCTAGCAATATTTCCCCGGACCTCCCGGTCAGCGGTAAGACGTGCCATTCGTAATCAAAACCAGTTGAAAAGTGCTCCAGATCACGTGTTGGAAAACCACGTCTACACGACTCAGTGATAGCCACAAAGTCCAATGTATGATCCTTTACACAATCGGCAATGTGTTTGTGTTAAGCCAAGTAACCAAGGCCTCTGCTATTCCAGAACATGCCTGTCATGATGAACCAACATTATGTTTAGAGACCTTTGCCTTCTTAGAAGAGCGCCCTCTTTTCTTCTCTGAGTTAGATTTGTTCTTGCGCACCGACGCGACAAATTCAAAAAGCGTAGTGTCGCGCACATTATCGTCAAGGTCTACTTCAGTTGTGTCTTTAACCAAATGAGAAAGAAGCTTGCCGTCATGATTGGCATCAACATCCTCATCCTCCTCATCTGACATGAGAGGGTCGACAAAACTCAGTAACTTCGGAGCAACCATTAGTCGGTCGAACTCCACTTGTTTTAGAGCCTTGACCGAAAAATCTATCTCATTCTCATTACATCCTAGTGACACCCCAAGTCTAGTGATATTTGAAGATACTTTGTAATTATCAAAAGACATAAAAGATTTGCGAGAGGGGGTACCTCCGAAGTCGAGGTTGCCAGCAATAGTCCTATACATGGCCTTCACCATAGAGTCCTCGTCGGTGGCTGCTGATCCGTCAGTCCTGACAGGATGACACCTGCTATGCCTCTGCGATGAATGAGTAACATCACCCTCGGAGCCCATCTCATCCACTTCGAGAGGCGTAGTATACTGTTGCGGTGATGAAGAAGAAGATAGTGGGGGCTGATCCTCAGCCTCCTCAAGTACGGACCCCCCCCCCTGTGGCGGAGGAGTAGATGATAACGTGCGTAGCTCCGCCATGGCAAACTCCTGGCTAGCTCGAATGGATGGGGAGAAGATCACACCACGCCTAGTCGGAGAGGCAGGAGTGGACGATGATGACGGTGATGGAGCGGTCCCCTCCGGTAAGGGGCGCACATGACTCCCCACATGCACTACTAGGGAAAAGCCTAGCAGCAGTGCGGGTTTTAGGCCTATCAGTAGCGCGGGACTATGCCCTACTGATAAGGCGCTACAGCTAACGTGTAGCAGTAGCGCCTGTCGTCCCACACTACTGCTATACATGGATAGCTGCAGCGCGCTTCAGTGAAGAGCGCTACTGATATTATCTGCAGCGCTTTTTTCGGAGAAGCGCTACTGGTAAGGCGACGCTACTGCTAACTTTTCCCCCTCGCTACTACTAGTTTTATTAGTTTTCATATTAGTTTTTATTTGAATAGGCTTTATACAATAATCTTTAGCATATCATACACATACAAATGTAATCATAGCATATACATACAATTAGTCTCATCAAATCATGTCATCATCATAATCATCATCCAACACAAAGTGGTCTCTCGTCATCATCTCGAAAATAGCGATACAAGTCCTCAGTTACTTGCAAATACATCGTCATCCATCTAAACAATGGTATACGCGAGAAGAGCTATCACTTTGAGTACATGAGTTCGTATCCCTCTCTCGCATTAGCGTGAACCTAAACTAACTACTGCCTGTCGCTCGGAAACCGGAAACCAGTAACAACTAGGCCTGACACTCCGGCCACTCGTCGTATATATACTCTTGGCGTAGCACTTCTTTGCCATCGATGATCTATGCACCTGCATCGTCACATGAGTCGATGATATGCAACATATATAGTTGAGCAACACAAAGAGACAGACTTGGCAAAAATAGAAACAACATATCATAAGCATAAATAACAAAGTTCATTGTACCCAAAATGCCCTAACTAGAGTGATCTTCGCTAGTCGAGGAGGAGGATGGTTTAATTACATCACAAATAAAGTTTCACTGCGCATAACTCAAAGTTTTGTCATGCAGAAAGTATGGACTAAACAGACACATTGTCATATATCGACAATCACTCCAACATGCTGTGCCATCCATCGAGGTCAGGGAGATAGTCCTCGAGCTTAGTGAAAGGCTTCATGTCGAGATGCTGAGAGGCTATCCATGTTCGGACGTCTTCCCGCGACATTTGTCCTTCTTCGTAGGCTATCCATGATGGTTTGGGCAAGTTCGTGCTGGATGTGATAGAACTCAGCTCGAAGTGGATGATCCTCCATATCTCCTACGTTCTTTGCCCATTGCAGAATATGGGCATCGCCGGATCTAGGTTACATGCGAAGGTTCTGGTGATCCCGTCTGTACTCCAGCATGTGGTGTAGGACATAGAATCCATCATTAAGAGAATTGTTCTGTTGCTGGATGCAGCAGAAGTCGGTCTTATGGGCGAAGGCGACCCTGCCGCCCCTTCTCTTCTTGTCCCTGACCACTCCACCCCTTGCTTGGTAGTAAAACATAGCACTGTCGAGAACATCCTTGATGTGGGTGTAATCCTTTTTGTGAATGTTCTTCGACGAGTCCAAGTAAAGAGCATGGGAGAATTGGGGGTATAGGATGATGAGGACGGCGCGCCCGCCGCTGCGCAAAATAAGTACACCTCAAATTACTTAGCCTCCACCGTGCAAATGAATGATTGAAATCGAAGGAAGGATAGCAGCGCAGATGACTTACACGGGATGATAAGGCACGAGAATCGCCCCCTTGTCCTTATTGGCGAGCATGAAATTGACGATGTATTCCCTCGCGTATACACGGTGCTCTGCGCAGACTCCCAAGAAGCCCTCGTCCATGTAGTACGGGTCAGCGACACAGATATGAGATATCTGCTCAACCCCGATGATGTAGTTCATGTGCAAGGCATAAAGGCGGACAAACGTAAAATCCAGCTTCTTCACGTGAAACATGTCGAATATGTAATCAAATCGGAGGAAGAACTTATCCGCGGGGAAGCTGTCGACGTATGACCTTTGCCGCGGAACGTTAACCACGTAGAGTGGGTATCCTGGATCTGTCGAGGCGATGAGGCCTTTCTCTACCCGCAACACATCGTCATGAAGTCTCCTCAGATCGCCGAATCTGGCCTGTAGCGCTGTTGCAGGTAGGATTGGTTGACCGGGGATATGCCATTTATCCGCATCGGGAATATCTATA
>NW_025236920.1:0-4985 GCF_018294505.1 Triticum aestivum | reverse complement strand
GCTAGGAAACACCCCGGCAAAGCCCTCGAAGAGGTGGGCAAATCACGCCAAGCCAGCCACAACATTTGGCGTGAGATCCAACAGATGGAAGCCAAAGGTGCGCATGACATCGTTGAAGAAATTGGAGAAGTGGGGGGCAGAGCCCGCAGAAGAAGAAGTCGATGAAGAATGGATACCGTTTTGGGCCGCCCTTGTTGCAATCAACAGGGATGACGTGCGTGGCAGGATTCCCTGCCGTCTCCGTCCCTTACAAAGGCTTAAAGTAGTCCTTGAGGTCGAAAACGTCGATTGACGACGGGATGAAATAGGTGAACTGTGCTCGCTGCGCCACCGCCTCTCTCTCCGGCATCTCCTTCTCCTATGTGTCCTTGGCTACGCCCTTGCCCTTGCCAGATTTAGGCACCATGGCGGCTGGGAAGAGGGCGAGGGGTCAAAAGCAGTGGGGCACGCAGCAGCTGCGAGAAGAAGTGGAAGCTTGAGGAGGAGACAGCGATGCTGAGATTGGGGAAAGCGCAGAGGGTAAATGAGCCACGCGCCCACGGTTATTCCTTTTTATGGGGAAGGCATGGGTTTCCTATTTTCCATTTATTACGATGTGACGCATGCCTGCAGCAGCCGCCCCACGCATGCCCCCCATGTCACACACGACGCCCATGTCACGCATTCAACGCGGGTCGTGGGGAAGCGCAGCGGACAAAAAAAGTTACTGCGGTAAAAACCGCCTCGCATGCCCGCGCACCGTTTTGGGCCTACCCCAACAATGCGTTGCGCTTATGTGTGGCCCAGGCCCGGGGGCTCCTGTCAGTGTACTAAAGTAGAGGCCCTCCTTTGTACCCCTTACTTGTGCACAGGTAGTCAGAACCGCACCCACGGCCATGCTTAGCAAGGCAGAGGGAGGAGTCAAAGCCGCAAGATGGTCAAAGCAATGCCAAGACACAAAGATAAAGAGCAAGAGGGCAGGACAGGCTCCCCCGGCGAAACCTTTGACGGGCAGCCTCCGCGGCCATGGCAAGAACCTTGCCAGGACAGCTTGCCTAACCCCAACGGAGCACGCCACCCTCGAGCCCAAGGTTTCTGACAACCACATTGGAACCAAGTCTCGAGAGGCACCTCCATGATGGCATGCAAATCTTTGTGAAGGCAAGGAGCACACAGAGTTGGATGAGGATTAGAAGACGAGGAACCTCGACAAAACCCTTGTCGAGGGCATCCACAAGACCTCCGACAACATCCTTGCTGGGGACGACCACGGTGCCGTGGAAATACTCTTGCCGGGGCCCTGGCAAGGCCCTTGCCAAGGACATCCGCGGAGCCACAGCCAGGCCCACACTCGCCAAGGTTCCACCACCACTCCCATGTAGCTGCCAACCCACCAGCTAGGCACGCACCTGCGTATCGACATGAGGCTTCCAGGCCAACTCAGCGCATGCCTACATGGTGGCATGCAAATCTTCATGAAGGCCCTACCAGCGCGCCACCTCAGCAGCCTGCTAGCCTACATGGCGCTGACCGCCTTGCTGGCCCGGGCATGTGTCGAAGCAGGGCGAGGCGGCAGTAAAGCGAGGAGACACTTCAGAGGTGCATTTAATGCGTCTTGTCCCGTAATGGCTAAGCGATAAGTTAGCCACTATGCACCGATGCCACCTCCTCTGTGCCATTGTGGCGATCCCCTTTGACTATAAAAGGAGGCTCGAGGCATCCAGGAGAAGGATTCAGACTCTTGGAGAAGTTACACTAATCGTAGCTAGCTCAAGAACTCCAAGAACACTCAAATAGACACAAAAGCAGGACTAGGGTATTACGCATCCTCGAGGCCCGAACCTGGGTAAACGACCCGTGTGCTTGTGCTGATTGCTGGTCCCGCTCTTCTCACGACCCTGCGCCCTGCAACCGTAGTAGGGATTCCCGTGATCCCATAGGTGTCATTCCCACCGACATAATCCTTCTAAAGTGTATGCCCTCAATTGCACACACCTTTATCTAGTTGCCCATTTTGTTGTCCTCCTTGATACGTCCATTTTGCATCATGCTTTTATATCAATATTTATTGCATTACGGGTTGTTATTACATATTATGTCACAATACTTATGCCTTTTCTCTCTTATTTTACAAGGTTTACATGAAGAGGGAGAATGCCGACAGGTGGAATTCTGGGCGGGAAAAGGGGCAAATATTAGAGACCTATTCTGCACAAATCCAAAAGTCATGAACTCCACGAAAGTCAGTTTTGGAATATATTAAAAATATTGGGCAAAAAAAGCACCAGAGGGGGGCCACCCACTGTCCACGAGGGTGGAGGGCGCGCCCTACCCCCCGGGCACGCCCCCCTGCCTTGTGGGCCACTTGGAAGCCCCCCGATGCCCATCTTCTGATATAAGGTGTCTTTTTCCCTGAAAAAATAAGAAGGAACCTTTCAAGACGAAGCGCCTCCGTCTCGAGGCGGAACCTTGGTGGAAACAATCTAGGGCTAGGGTGAAGCTGTTCTGCCGGGGAAACATCCCTCAAGGAGGGGGAAATCGTCACCATTGTCATCACCATCAATCCTCTCATTGGGAGGGGGTTAATCTCCATCAACATATTCACCAGCACCATCTCCTCTCAAACCCTAGTTCATCTCTTGTATCCGATCTTTGTCTCAAAACCTCAGATTGGTACCTGTGGGTTGCTAGTAGTGTTGATTACTCCTTGTAGTTGACGCTAGTTGGTTTATTTAGTGGAAGATTATATGTTCAGATCCTTTATGCATATTAATACCCCTCTGATTATGAACATGAATATGATTTCTGAGTAGTTACGTTTGTTCCTGAGGACATGGGAGAACTATTATTATAAGTATTCATGTGAATTTGGTATTCGTTCGATAGTTTTATGAGATGTATGTTGTCTTTCCTCTAGTGGTGTTATGTGAATGTCGACTACATAACACTTCACCATTGTTTGGGCCTAGGGGAAGGCACTGGGAAGTAATAAGTAGATGATGGGTTGCTAGAGTGACAGAAACTTAAACCCTAGTTTATGTGTTGCTTCGTAAGGGGCTGATTTGGATCCATATGTTTCATGATATGGTTAGGTTGACCTTAATTCTTCTTTCATAGTTGCGGATGCTTACGAGTGGGGTTGATCATAAGTGGGATGCTTGTCCAAGTTAGGGCAGCGCCCAAGCACCGGTCCACCCACATATCAAATTATCGAAGTAACAAACGCGAATCATATGAGCATGATGAAAACTAGCTTTACGATAATTCCCATGTGTCGTCGGGAGCGCTTTCCTTTATATAAGAGTTTGTCCAAGCTTTTCCTTTGCCACAAAAAGGATTGGGCCACCTTTCTGCATCTTATTTACTTTTGTTACTTGTTACCCATTACGAATTACCTTATCACAAAACTATCTCTTATCGATAATTTCAATGCTTGTAGAGAATACCTTACTGAAAACTGCTTATCATTTCCTTCTGCTCCTCGTTGGGTTCGACACTCTTACTTATCAAAAGGACTACGATAGATCCCCTATACTTGTGGGTCATCAAGACTTTTTTCTGGCGCAATTGCCGGGGAGTTAAGTGCCTTTGGTAGGTGGAATTTGGTAAGGAAAATTTTATATAGTGTGCTGAAATTTACTGTCACTTGTTACTATGGAAAATAATCGTTTGAGGGGCTTTTTCGGGGTATCTTCACCCCGACCAGTAGAGAAAAGAGTTGCTCCTCAACCTACTAAACCTACTGAAAATGTTTACTTTGAAATTCCTTCGGGTATGATAGAGAAACTGCTAGCTAATCCTTTTACGGGAGATGGAACATTACATCCCGATATGCACCTAATCTATGTGGACGAAGTTTGTGGATTATTTAAGCTTGCAGGTATGCCGGAGGATGTTATCAAGAAGAAGGTCTTCCCTTTATCTTTGAAGGGAAAGTCATTGACATGGTATAGGCTATGTGATGATATTAGATCATGGAACTACAATGGTTGAAATTGGAATTTCATCGGAAGTTTTATCCTATGCATCTAGTTCATCGTGATTGTAATTATATATATAATTTTTGGCCTCACGAAGGAGAAAGTATCACTCAAGATTGGGGGAGGCATAAGTCAGTGTTATATTCATGCCCCAAACATGATCTCTCAAGAGAAATTATTATTCAAAAAAATTATGCTCGGCTTTCTCTCAATAATCACTCAATGCTCGATACTTCTTGTACTAGTTCTTTTATTATGAAGAAAATTGAATTCGGATGGGATTTATTGGAAAGAATTAAATGCAACTCTGAAGATTGGGAACTCGACGAAGGTAAGGAGTCAGGTATAACACCTAAGTTTGATTGTGTTAAATATTTTATGGATACCGATGCTTTTTGTGAATTTAGCACTAAATATGGACTTGACTCTGAGATAGTAGCTTCTGTCTATGAATCATTTGCTACTCAAGTTGATCTCCCTAAGGAGAAGTGGTTTAAACATCATCCTCCCATTGAAGTAAAAGTAGTTGAACCTATTAAAGTTGAAGAAAAGACTATCACTTATAAAGTTGATCCTATTGTTCCTACCGCTTATATTGAGAACCACCTTTCCCTGTTAGAATAAAGGATCATGCTAAAGCTTCAGATGTGGTTCGTAAGAGTAATGCTAAAACACCTACACCCCCTGAGCATAAAGTTGAACCTATTATTGCTATGGTTAAAGATCTCTTGGTCGATAATATTGATGGGCATGTTATTTACTTCTGTAATGAAGCTGCTAGAATAGCTAGACCCGATAATAAAAATAAACATAGACCTGTTGTAGGCATGCCTGCTGTTTCTGTTAAAATAGGAGATCATTGCTATCATGGCTTATGTGATATGGGTGCTAGTGCAAGTGCAATACCTCATTCCTTATACAAAGAAATTATGCATGATATTGCACCTGCTGAGATAGAAGATATAGATGTTACAATTAAGCTTGCCAATAAAGATACTATTTCACCAATTGGGATTGTTAGAGATG
>NW_025236919.1:0-4986 GCF_018294505.1 Triticum aestivum | reverse complement strand
GATCCATGAATAGTATCGTGTCATCCGCATATTGTAGAATAGATAGACCATCTTCTACCAAGTGTGGAATGACCCCACTAATTTGACCATCGAGCTTAGCCCGCTCAACAAGGGTAGCTAGCATGTCAGCCACAATGTTAAACATAATAGGAGATGCGGGGCCGCCTTGATGAAGCCCCTTCCTTGTCTGAAAATAGTTGCGAACGTCATCGTTAACTTTTATGGCCACACTACCTCCAGAGACAAAGCTCTCTACCTAGCAACACCATTTTTGTGAAAACGCCTTCATGCGCAAGGTTTGCAACAGGAAGGGCCACTTAACTTTATCGTAGGCTTTCTCAAAATCAATTTTAAGAATGACACCGTTTAAATTTTTCCAGTGCAGTTCATGTACAGTTTCGTGCAGGACGACCACTCCATGTAATATGTTGCGGCCTTGCATAAATGTTGTTTGAGTGGGTTTTACAACGTGGTCATCTACACCGTTCAACCGATTAGTCGCTACCTTCGTAAAAAATTTAAAACTTACATTCAGAAGGCAAATCGGTCGATATTGTTGAATACGACTAGCCTCCTTATTCTTAGGCTATAGGATAATTTCCCCAAAGTTTAAACGAGAAATATCAAGGTCCTCGGAATTTAGTTGGTTAAACAACTGAACCAAGTCTGCCTTAATGACGTCCCAAAAGCATTGATAGAACTCTGCGGGAAAGCCATCCGGTCCTGGTGCCTTTTTGTGTTCCATCTGAAACACCGCAGTTCGAATTTCCTCCTCAGAAAACCTAGAGGTTAGTAATTCATTTTCTGCTTCCGTAACTTGAGTAATGTCATGAGTAATGGATTCGTCCAGCTGAAATTTAGTTTCAGCTGAAGGACAAGAAAGGTCTTTGTAAAACTTAGTGATAGAATTTCCAAGTGGTACGTCCCCCTCTATTCGGCCTTCCTCCTGGTCAAGGGCGAATATACGCTTCTTTCTATGCCTGCCATTGGCTACATTTGAAAGTATTTCGTATTATCATCACCTTGCACCAACAAATCCGCCTTGCTACGTTGGTCCCGTTTAATCTCTTCCTCACGTAGTAGGTGGGCAATCTGCTCATTAAGATTGCTTTTTTTCTCAATCTCAACATCAGACAAAGGCCTCACCTCTTCTATTTTATCAAGGGAATCAATTAAGGTAGACAATCGCAATTTTTTATATTTTTAGATGCCAGCAGTGTGCTTTGCCCATCCTCGAAGGAATCGACGCAAGGCGCGGATTCGATTATTCCATCGTTGAATGGGTGTGTTACCGCGAGGTTGGCGCGCCCACACCTTCTTAACCGGCTCATGAAATCCCTCCCTAGTGAGCCATCCCAGTTCAAATTTCAACTGGTGGCGGTTAGAACTTGGGGTTCGTTGTCCAAAATCGGTTAGCAATGGAGTGTGATCCGATAAAGCATCAATTCTTTCTAGCGACTAAACTGAGGCTAGGGGATATTTATATTACCAGTCGGTGGTAACTAGCACCTGGTCCAGTTTTTCAAAGGTTGGCACCGATCGGTTATTGGCCCAGGTACACTCACGACCAGACATCGTGATCTCCCTCAGATCCAGGCTGTCAAAAACAACATTAAAGAGGAAAGGCCACCTAGTGCCAAATCGATCATTGTTTTTCTCCTGATGATATCAAAGGATATTAAAATCTCCCCCCGATTAACATGGGATGGGGATTGTCTCGACAGGTATTAACCAGTTCTTTTAGAAATGCAGACTTAAACTCCTCTTGAGCGGTACCAGACTCTAGATGAAGTTGTCGGACTTATTTCTAAGGTGGAATTTGATATGATACCCCCCCTTGGACGTGGACAATAGTTGTAGGTATGTAGAGTTAATATCTAGCAATATTTCCCCGGACCTCCCGGTCAGCGGTAAGACGTGCCATTCGTAATCAAAACCAGTTGAAAAGTGCTCCAGATCACGTGTTGGAAAACCACGTCTACACGACTCAGTGATAGCCACAAAGTCCAATGTATGATCCTTTACACAATCGGCAATGTGTTTGTGTTAAGCCAAGTAACCAAGGCCTCTGCTATTCCAGAACATGCCTGTCATGATGAACCAACATTATGTTTAGAGACCTTTGCCTTCTTAGAAGAGCGCCCTCTTTTCTTCTCTGAGTTAGATTTGTTCTTGCGCACCGACGCGACAAATTCAAAAAGCGTAGTGTCGCGCACATTATCGTCAAGGTCTACTTCAGTTGTGTCTTTAACCAAATGAGAAAGAAGCTTGCCGTCATGATTGGCATCAACATCCTCATCCTCCTCATCTGACATGAGAGGGTCGACAAAACTCAGTAACTTCGGAGCAACCATTAGTCGGTCGAACTCCACTTGTTTTAGAGCCTTGACCGAAAAATCTATCTCATTCTCATTACATCCTAGTGACACCCCAAGTCTAGTGATATTTGAAGATACTTTGTAATTATCAAAAGACATAAAAGATTTGCGAGAGGGGGTACCTCCGAAGTCGAGGTTGCCAGCAACAGTCCTATACATGGCCTTCACCATAGAGTCCTCGTCGGTGGCTGCTGATCCGTCAGTCCTGACAGGATGACACCTGCTATGCCTCTGCGATGAATGAGTAACATCACCCTCGGAGCCCATCTCATCCACTTCGAGAGGCGTAGTATACTGTTGCGGTGATGAAGAAGAAGATAGTGGGGGCTGATCCTCAGCCTCCTCAAGTACGGACCCCCCCCCCCTGTGGCGGAGGAGTAGATGATAACGTGCGTAGCTCCGCCATGGCAAACTCCTGGCTAGCTCGAATGGATGGGGAGAAGATCACACCACGCCTAGTCGGAGAGGCAGGAGTGGACGATGATGACGGTGATGGAGCGGTCCCCTCCGGTAAGGGGCGCACATGACTCCCCACATGCACTACTAGGGAAAAGCCTAGCAGCAGTGCGGGTTTTAGGCCTATCAGTAGCGCGGGACTATGCCCTACTGATAAGGCGCTACAGCTAACGTGTAGCAGTAGCGCCTGTCGTCCCACACTACTGCTATACATGGATAGCTGCAGCGCGCTTCAGTGAAGAGCGCTACTGATATTATCTGCAGCGCTTTTTTCGGAGAAGCGCTACTGGTAAGGCGACGCTACTGCTAACTTTTCCCCCTCGCTACTACTAGTTTTATTAGTTTTCATATTAGTTTTTATTTGAATAGGCTTTATACAATAATCTTTAGCATATCATACACATACAAATGTAATCATAGCATATACATACAATTAGTCTCATCAAATCATGTCATCATCATAATCATCATCCAACACAAAGTGGTCTCTCGTCATCATCTCGAAAATAGCGATACAAGTCCTCAGTTACTTGCAAATACATCGTCATCCATCTAAACAATGGTATACGCGAGAAGAGCTATCACTTTGAGTACATGAGTTCGTATCCCTCTCTCGCATTAGCGTGAACCTAAACTAACTACTGCCTGTCGCTCGGAAACCGGAAACCAGTAACAACTAGGCCTGACACTCCGGCCACTCGTCGTATATATACTCTTGGCGTAGCACTTCTTTGCCATCGATGATCTATGCACCTGCATCGTCACATGAGTCGATGATATGCAACATATATAGTTGAGCAACACAAAGAGACAGACTTGGCAAAAATAGAAACAACATATCATAAGCATAAATAACAAAGTTCATTGTACCCAAAATGCCCTAACTAGAGTGATCTTCGCTAGTCGAGGAGGAGGATGGTTTAATTACATCACAAATAAAGTTTCACTGCGCATAACTCAAAGTTTTGTCATGCAGAAAGTATGGACTAAACAGACACATTGTCATATATCGACAATCACTCCAACATGCTGTGCCATCCATCGAGGTCAGGGAGATAGTCCTCGAGCTTAGTGAAAGGCTTCATGTCGAGATGCTGAGAGGCTATCCATGTTCGGACGTCTTCCCGCGACATTTGTCCTTCTTCGTAGGCTATCCATGATGGTTTGGGCAAGTTCGTGCTGGATGTGATAGAACTCAGCTCGAAGTGGATGATCCTCCATATCTCCTACGTTCTTTGCCCATTGCAGAATATGGGCATCGCCGGATCTAGGTTACATGCGAAGGTTCTGGTGATCCCGTCTGTACTCCAGCATGTGGTGTAGGACATAGAATCCATCATTAAGAGAATTGTTCTGTTGCTGGATGCAGCAGAAGTCGGTCTTATGGGCGAAGGCGACCCTGCCGCCCCTTCTCTTCTTGTCCCTGACCACTCCACCCCTTGCTTGGTAGTAAAACATAGCACTGTCGAGAACATCCTTGATGTGGGTGTAATCCTTTTTGTGAATGTTCTTCGACGAGTCCAAGTAAAGAGCATGGGAGAATTGGGGGTATAGGATGATGAGGACGGCGCGCCCGCCGCTGCGCAAAATAAGTACACCTCAAATTACTTAGCCTCCACCGTGCAAATGAATGATTGAAATCGAAGGAAGGATAGCAGCGCAGATGACTTACACGGGATGATAAGGCACGAGAATCGCCCCCTTGTCCTTATTGGCGAGCATGAAATTGACGATGTATTCCCTCGCGTATACACGGTGCTCTGCGCAGACTCCCAAGAAGCCCTCGTCCATGTAGTACGGGTCAGCGACACAGATATGAGATATCTGCTCAACCCCGATGATGTAGTTCATGTGCAAGGCATAAAGGCGGACAAACGTAAAATCCAGCTTCTTCACGTGAAACATGTCGAATATGTAATCAAATCGGAGGAAGAACTTATCCGCGGGGAAGCTGTCGACGTATGACCTTTGCCGCGGAACGTTAACCACGTAGAGTGGGTATCCTGGATCTGTCGAGGCGATGAGGCCTTTCTCTACCCGCAACACATCGTCATGAAGTCTCCTCAGATCGCCGAATCTGGCCTGTAGCGCTGTTGCAGGTAGGATTGGTTGACCGGGGATATGCCATTTATCCGCATCGGGAATATCTATA
>NW_025236918.1:0-4987 GCF_018294505.1 Triticum aestivum | reverse complement strand
GGCCCTTGGTGGAGGGGTCCGAAATCAACCCTATCTCTTGTTTCCCCACACATACGGACTCTAAAAATAGCCTATACTTATGTATTTCGAAATTACATGGGCCTGGCCCAATAATAAGGTGACGCAGCACCTAAAATAGCCTCGGGACGAAATTTATGAAGTGGCATCTTGTATATTTCGTCCAAGGCTTCATGCACCCATTATGGTGGCTTCAAAGTCCTGAAATCATCACTTGTAACTCCGTTCTTGTTCCCCTTGCGCATGACAATTATCTCCATGCTTGTTCTTGCTCCAATGTTCATCCTTCTCCAAGCTAGGCCCTTCATTTGTAAGCAAAACAAATGTATCCAATTTAGGCAGCATCATATTCTCATAAACATTAGAATCATTACCAAGAAACGAAAGTACCTGGTAATTTAGTTGGCGTGCACGAGCTCTAGTAATTGGTCCAGTATGTATAGCAGCAGGGGCTGTGGGTGTAACAATTGTATTGATGTCCTCATCATCCTCCCCTTCTTGAAATGAAGTCGTCCTCGACGGAAGTTCATCTTCCTCATCCAAATAAGGCTTCAAATCTGCAATGTTAAAAGTGGGACTAACCCCAAAATCTGCAGGCAGCTCAAGTTTATATGCATTATCATTTATTTTCTCTAACAACTTAAAGGGACCATCAGCACGTGGCATTAACTTTGATTTGCGCAAATCAGGAAATCTATCCTTACGCAAATGTAACCAAACAAGATCTCCAGGTGCAACACAACGTGTTTTCTACCCTTATCTCCAGCAAGTTTATATTTAGCATTCATGCGCTCAATGTTTTCCTTAGTTAACTCATGCATTTTTAAAATCAATTCAGCACGTTGTTTAGCATCAAAATTAACCTTCTCCGAAGATGGAAGAGGCAACAAATCAATAGGTGCACGAGGTAGGAAACCATACACAACTTCAAAAGGGCACATCTTAGTAGTAGAATGCAATGAACGATTATAAGCAAATTCAATATGAGGCAAGCATTCCTCCCACATTTTCTTATTATTCTTCAAAACAGCCCTAAGCATAGTAGACAACGTTCTATTGACTACTTCAGTTTGTCCATCAGTTTGGGGGTGACAAGTAGTACTAAAAAGCAGTTTAGTCCCCAACTTAGCCCATAAACATCTCCAAAAGTGGCTAAGAAATTTAGTATCACGATCTGAAACAATAGTATTTGGCAAACCATGCAAGTGAATAATTTCACGAAAGAACAAATCAGCAACATTAACAGCATCATCGCTTTTATGACATGGTATAAAGTGTGCCATTTTCAAGAATCTATCCACGACAACAAATATGCTATCCCTCCCCTTCTTTGTTCGAGGTAAACCTAAAACAAAGTCCATAGATATATCCTCCCAAGGAACACTAGGTACAGGCAAAGGCATATATAAACCATGAGGATTGAGTCGTGACTTAGCTTTTTGACATGTAGTGCAGCGAGCAATAAAACGCTCAACATCCCGTCTCATCTTTGGCCAAAAGAAATGTGTAGCAAGTACGTCCTCCGTCTTCTTCACGCCAAAGTGTCCCATTAATCCTCCTCCATGCGCCTCCTGCAACAACAAAAGACGAACGGAGCTAGCTGGAATGCATAGCTTGTTAGCACGAAACACAAATCCATCGTTAACAACAAACTTGTTCCACATTCTTCCTTCTTTACAATTCTGCATTACATCTTTAAAATCAGCATCATGCACATATTGATCTTTGATGGTCTCCAAACCAAATATTTTGAAGTCAAGTTGTGAAAGCATAGTATAGCGACGAGACAATGCATCAGCATGTCTACGATTCAGCTTAGCTTGACTTTTAATATGTTTCAAAGATTCATGATCAGAATGTATAACAAATTCTTTGGGCCATAAATAATGTTGCCATGTTTCTAAAGTCCGAACAAGAGCATATAATTCTTTATCATAAGTAGAATAATTCAGACTAGGCCCACTCAATTTTTCAGAAAAGTATGCAACAGGTTTGCCATCTTGTAATAACACACCTCCTAATCCAATTCCACTAGCATCACATTCAAGCTCAAAAGTCTTATTAAAATCAGGAAGTTGGAGTAAAGGAGCATGTGTCAACTTATCTTTCAATACCGTGAAGGCTTCTTCCTGTGCGGTACCCCAAAGAAAAGGCACATCTTTTTTTGTAAGCTCATTGAGAGGTGCAGCAATGGTGCTGAAATCTCTCACAAAACGCCTATAGAATCTAGCGAGGCCAAGAAAACTCCTCACTTGTGTGACCGTTTTGGGTTGCGGCCAACTCTCAATAGCTTCAATCTTGGCTTTATCAACTTCAATTCCCTGTGGAGTAACAACATAGCCAAGAAAAGATACTTGGTCGGTGCAAAAGGTGCACTTCCCAAGGTTACCAAACAAACGTGCATCACGTAGAGCAATAAAAACAGCACGTAAATGTTCCAAATGTTCTTCCAAATATCTGCTATAAATCAATATGTCATCAAAGTAAACTACCACAAATCGTCCAATGAAAGCACGTAAAACTTCGTTCATTAATCTCATGAAAGTACTAGGTGCATTAGTTAACCCAAAAGGCATGACTAACCACTCATATAATCCAAACTTAGTTTTAAATGCTGTTTTCCATTCATCTCCCAATTTCATACGAATTTGATGGTAGCCACTACGCAAATCAACTTGGGAGAATATTGTAGAGCCACTCAATTGATCAAGCATATCATCTAGCCTAGGAATAGGATGACGATAACGAATAGTAATATTATTAATGCCTCTACAATCAACACACATACGAGATGTACCATCCTTTTTCGGCACTAGAATAATAGGAACAGCACAAGGACTAAGGGATTCGCGTATATAACCTTTGTCGAGAAGCTCTTGTACTTGACGCATAATCTCCTTCGTCTCCTCTGGATTGGTACGGTATGGTGCACGGTTTGGCAGTGAAGCACCGGCAATTAAGTCAATCTGATGCTCAATCCCTCGAATAGGCGGTAATCTCGGTGGCACGTCTTGTGGAAAAACGTCAGCGAACTCCTGCAAAATGTTAGTGACAGCAGGAGGCAAAGAGGAAGGAACGTCCTCGAATGAAAATAATGCCTCTTTGCACACAAAAGCATAGCAAACAGATTTGCTGAAATCTAGCTCATCAATATCAGATTTGGTGGCAAATAAACATGCACTTTACAATTTAATTTCAGAAGCAACACTAGATGGTTTATTATTAGGCTTCATTTGTTGCTCAAATTCTTTTGCCACAATATGATTTTCACTCTTATTCTTCTCCTGTTGTGCTTTATTAGCTCTATTAATATCATCTTTCAAAATGGAATCAGGAGTCATAGGAAGCAAAGTAATATTTTTATCCTTATGAACAAGAGTATAGTGATTGTTTCTACCATGGTGTACAGAATTTTTATCAAATTGCCATGGTCTACCAAGTAATAAGGAACATGCTTGCATAGGTACCACATCACAATCAACATAATCAGCATATGTAGAGATACTAAAATGCACACGAACAGTACGCGTTACCTTAACCTTGCCGCTGTTGTTGAACCATTGGATGTAGTAAGGATGTGGATGTGGTCTTGTGGTGAGAGAAAGCTTCTCCACCATCTCCATGCTAGCCAAGTTGTTGCAGCTCCCTCCGTCTATTATGACGCGCACAGAACGTTCCTTCACAACTCCCTTGGTATGGAACAAATTGTGCCTCTGATTTTGCTCAGCTTGTGTGACCTGCACACTCAAAACACGTTGAGCAACTAAACATTCATACCTGTCAGCGTCTTCAGGAGCCATGTATTGCGTCTCATGATCAGAATCATCTCCACCATGTTCTTCACGTGTAATAAGAGCCAATGTCTCCTCATCATAGTCACTAGCGGACTCATATCCACCATCCGCGGTAGCAATCATCACACGCGGAGATTTGCATTCCCTCGCATAATGACCTCCTCCCTTACAATGACGACAAATAATATCACTTGTGTGCCCTGTTGATGCCATGGAAGAAGAAGAACGCTGTGCAGGACCCGCAGGTGCGCTCTTGGCAGATAATGGTGGTTGTGCCTGTTTTCTTGTATCACGGTTGGAGGTGGCACCGGATGGAGGTGCTGGTGTAGTTGAAGTAGAAGATGCACGTGGTGTCCATGATGAAGGTCGGCCTGCAGAAAAGTTAGTTCGCCCCAATGCTTGTCGATCCTGCACTTCACGTTCAGCTTTACAAGCAAGATGGAATAAACGAGTGATATTAGTATACTCCTTATAGTCTAGAATGGTCTGAATCTCTCTATTTAATCCACCCAGAAAACGAGCAAGCATAGCTTCATTCTCCTCAACAATACCACATCTAATCATGCCAGTTTGTAATTCCTGATAATATTCTTCTACAGAATTTTTCCCTTGTCTTAAACGCTGCAATTTTTGAAGCAATTCACGTTGATAATATGGTGAAACCCAACGCGTACGCATAGCAGTTTTCAAAGCAGCCCAAGTAGTTGGAATAGGATATAATCTACAATGTTCAGACCACCATACACATGCAAAACTAGTGAAAGCACAAACAGCAGCAGCAACTCGTCTCTCCTCAGGATATTGTAAACATGTAAATTGTTGTTCAGTTTCTAACTCCCAAGTAAGATATATATCAGGAACATATCTACCCTCAAATGGTGGAATATTCAATTTCAGTTTAGGAATATGGACATCATCTCGTACCTGAGGTGGTGGTGCAGGCCTACCATTACGAATATATACCTGAGGTCGACCTGCTGGTGGTGGTGCTGGTGGCTGCTCGTAGATCTGATTTTGATCAACCTCATCCTCATAATCGCCCGCATACTCATCATCCTCCTGGGTACCAGCAGGAGCAGTAGCAGGAGCCAAAGAAGCACCAACAGCAGTAGCAGCGGCACCAGAATTTTGTCCTGGCTCAATAGGAACACGCTGTGCTCGTCCATACTGATTCG
>NW_025236917.1:0-4987 GCF_018294505.1 Triticum aestivum | reverse complement strand
AAAAAAAATGCCTTGATATCTGTACGTACATGATCTACTTTGATGACACGAAGGCTGGGATGGTTTCGATGTTGGTCCACTGCACGCTTCATCACCTCATTCATCGACTCAAAGGAGAGAGCATTGGATGTTATTTCCACTTCCACTTTCTGAAGTGAAGGCAGGTTCCCCAACGTTGATGCAGCAAAGTCAGGATCAAAGTCAAAATTGGCATCAAAGTGAAGGAATTCCAGTGTGGGCATAGCGCCTCTTAGAAACTTGGCTGGTACAGACGTGCGAAAGTACCTCAACCTCGGGAATGCACCGGAACGACCAGTGATGCTGAGGACCACTTTCGACGGCAGCACCAGCTGCAGACTACTGAGCTCTGGCAAAGCACCAAGAATATCCAAATCCTGATCCTCCTTAGACTTGAGGCTCACAACTAAGTGTGAGAGCATTGGAACACGGGAGACGTGAACCCACGCCGGCAGCCGAGTGGATGGGATGCTTAGATGCAACTCACGGAGTTGTTGAGGCGGATCAAAGTTTCCCCAGTTGAGCTCGTCAACACGAGATGGTGGCCAAGGAAATCCCACAAGTCTTAGGACTTGGATTTTCTCTAGTTTTTTCAGAGACTGCACCAAAGCTCCCGCCTCGTTCACATCCAACTGGTTAATCCGAATCTCGAGCTCCCTCAGCTCTGTCAGTCTGCCCAACCCATCCACAAAGTCTGCCGACGTGTCAATCGCGCCCAGCCGCAGCTCTTCTAAGGATGTAAGTTTTCCCATCCCGTAAGGCATTGCTGTGTCTCCATCAGCTCGCAGGCACTTGAGCTGACTTATCTGAGTAACTTCCCAGGGCAATCCATGGACCCTGGTCCCCCTCAGGTCCAGTGTCTGCAAATAAATTAGCTCACCAATGTCTTCCGGTAGCTTCTTGATAAGTGTGTGATATAGTCCGAGGTACCTCAACAAAATTAACTTCCCCAGAGGAGAAAGATCGCCATCAAGCAATGTGCATTCTTCGATAGCAATGACACGCAAGAGCTTAAACCTTGAAAGTGATAGTTCCACACTAAAACGACACCCCGTGGTATTAAATGACCTCAGACTTCTCGAGCCAATGTTAGCCAGAGGGTCGCCGTTCTCCGTGGTCCACTTTTGGATACCTAACCTGCGAGCCTGCTTGCTTTCAATAAGAGAGTATTGACTGCTTCCATCCTCTATGGTAACAAAATTTTCTATAGCTGATAAGGAACAGATCATATCAAAAACCAAGTAATGGACACGGCAACCAACAATTGTCCCATAATCTGAGTCATCCTCCACTGGCATGACCACGCTGCTATCTATGAGTTCCTTGAAGTATCCATCTCCAATCTCAAATAACCCTCTTCCTGGTTCCTCAACAATTAAACCTTCGGCTGCCCACTTCCAGATCAAAGTTTCTTCCGTTATTAAATAGTCCTCCGGAAAAACCTGCAGATGCAATAAACATGCCCTCAGATGATAAGGCAGATTATAATAGCTAGACAATAGTATCCTCCGTGTTTCATCGACATCTCTATTGCCTCCAACTGCAGACCCAAAACTAACATTGGTGTGCACCTTAGAGCAATAGTTCCTTGGTTTCCTCGCAAACAAACTAGCCATTGTGATGATAGCTAATGGTACACCACCACATTTCTGTAAAAGCTTTTCAGGTACCTCCGGCACGACACGAGGGACATTGTCTTTGCCACCAAATAATCTTGTATTAAACAATTCTCCAGAGTGCGAATGAGAAAGTGCTTTTAGCTTGTAAACATCACCAGCATTGACAGCAACTTCCAAAAGCCTTGTGGTTATGACTACTCTACTTCCACATCGAGTATCTAAAGCATCCTTTATAAATTTCCATGACTTCACATCCCATATATCATCAATAACAATGAAGTACCTATACACAAAGCAGCACAAGAGCCATGAATTAGTAAATCTACCTAGAGCACAATATTTTTGTTCCGTCCTGTTTTGAGAAACATACGGGTTGTCCAATGAATAACTTTTAGAGCATCTAAAAAAACAGATTATAGATTTCTTGTCTGCGTGGTTGATATGCTTGTCTTTTATATATGGGTTAATTAGATAAATGACACTTCAATTATGCAGATTCAGATAAATGTTGCTACAAGTTCTCACTTTGGGAAAATGTAACTACAACTTTGCATCACACCAATATATGCCACTATCCAAAAATAATAATAATAACAATGCCCTTGTCTTCCTCTCCTTCATCGTGCCACGCCTGCTCCTTTGCTTCCGCTGGTGAGAGGCAGCAGATGAGTAGGTGTGAGCGGAGGAGCAGGTGTGGCATGATGGAGGAAGGGAGCAAGGATGAAGAAGACCAAGGAAGAAGACAAGGGCATTTTAATTTGAATTTTTTGCATAATGGCATCTATTGGTGTGATGCAAAGTTGTAGTTGCATTTTCCCCAAAGAGAAGTGGAAGTGACATTTTTCTGAATCTGCATAGCTGAAGTCGGATTCATCTAGGACGATGATTCTGACTATGTAGTCATCTGAGTTTACATTTCCATGGACTTGAATATAACAATGGGTGGACTATATTGGCTGGGTGCTGCAGATACTGAGAACACTCCTGATACTTTAAAAGAAAGGGTGGGCGTGGATAGTGTGGTGCGTACCTCTTGCTCCCAATTACTCTCCGGATTATATTTATAAGCAGCTTTGCATCGAACGTTGATCCAGTGAGACTCCTGTACTCCCGCTCGTCAATTTGAAGGAGGATGTCCATGAGAACTCTCTTCATGTTGGGATCCTGAGATACGGAAACGAAAACCGTATCATGAAGCACTTCTTTGGGAACTGCTTTGGCAATTGCTTTCGCAAGAGTTGTCTTGCCCGATCCTGCCATTCCAACTATGGAGACTATCTTCAGCTTGTTATTGTTGTTGTCCCAATCGTGTCCTTTCAGCTGCCTTATCACCTCTTCCACTTGAGCTTCGATGCCAATAACTTCTTCCGACTCTTGGAACAGATCCAACAGGGGAGGATCAACGTTATCTGTGGCTTTTGGATAAGCAGCAACAATCCGGTCATCAACCTTGTACTTCTCACGTCGGCTGGCCACACCTTTGACCTTTTCCCTGATCTCATTGATGACCTTTTCCCTGTTCTCATAGATGAAGTCAGTGTCGTTCACGAGGAAGAAGAACGGGGTCTTCTCGGACAAGCCTCTTATCTCTTCCCCTGTTAAGGAATCGATCATATCCTCCACATTATACGAGAGGTCTCTTACTTCCTTGGCCCAGATCATGACCACAGCATCCAGTTGAGCCTGTTCCCTCCTCGCCAAGTCATGGAGGACAGCTTGCATACCCTCCAGCTCCTTGTAGAGGGACTCGATGTTTTTTTTTATGTCCATCCGCAGATCGTACTTGTCATTGAGGAGCTCCAGGATCTTGGGGAGGAGGGAGCTAAAGGCACCCGTCACAAGGTTGGCTGATTGTGTGCGATGCTTCAGAGGAGTGGAAGCACCATCTTTTCTCACATATCTGTTAAGATCGAAGGGAAAATGTTGAAGAAATGGGCATGGTAAGGGCATACAAATATTAACCGAATGCAATGTTTGGCCTCTCAGAAAAATATTCTTATTTTTTTGTGGGTGGTCTCAGAAGAATATTCGTACCTGGTATTTACTAATGGCTTGTGCACGCGTTCCTCCAAATATTTGATCTTTTTATTGCGATATTCAATTTCATATGGCTTTTCAACTTCTTTTTCAGGAAAAAAAGATAGAACAGATGGCTGTTCCACCGATCTTTCCCTCTTCTTTTTCTGTCGGTCTCGAATCTGGTGTAGCTTTTCCTCCACTTCTTCAGCTATGCTACTCTTATTCCCACTGCCACAAGAAATCACATCAGACCATTGTGAACTGTTTATTGAAGAGTTCATGTGATTGCTTATGCGAGAGTATGATGCAGACTTGGCAGCTTTCATGCCGAATTTATCAACACCCCCGCCCCCACGTTTTTCTTCAGTCGCAGTTCTCTTATCATCCACACCATAGGAAATCATATCTACGAATTGTACTCTGCTTATAGGAGAATTCGTGTGATTGCTAACTGCGGTCACCAATTTAGACTCGGCATCGTTAATGTCCAATTCATCAGTACCCCAGGTCCCAAGTTTTACAGAGACCTCTGTAAGGCCTGTTAAGTGACAGAAGCCAGCAGTTCCAAAGGTATGTGGTTTCCATTTGCTTGAATTGAACCCTATCACGAGCTTTTGGACTCTGGGCATTGCTCCTTGTACAAAAAACAGGCATGGTTCAGCGCACATGAACTTGAAGTACGTGAGTGCTTGGAACCCCCCCTTGTCAATGACGATGCATCCTCCGGAAATTGTGTGGATATATAGGGTGAGAGCAGTGAGGGCAGGAACTGTCTGGATATACAGGCTGAGAGCAGTGAGGGCAGGCAGTCCTTTCAGGAGATCAATATCTTCCCTCAACAGCCTTCTAATTCCAATCTTTAGAATGCTGAGTTTGTTGAGCTCTTCAAACCACTTTGGGAGGCTGAAGAAGACGCAACAGCGCCACGACAACTCCATCCTGCGAAGAAGAAGGCCTGGAGGAGGAAACCCCATGCTGAAGCCATCCTCAGGAATATTTACACACGAGGAGCCTGAAGCAGCTGGTACCAGAGTTAGGGAATGACAGAAGGTGAGTTTCTCGAGAATCGAGCCTAGGAGTTGCACATTCTTTGCCAGTTTTTCTGCTGGCCCCACTGTAGACCATGTGAGCTGAAGATCCTGAAGATTGGTCAGCCGACCAAGATGTAATACATTCTCTTCTGAGTGACTGCCGATATCAAAATACCCCAGAGTGCGAAGAGATGTCATGTGGGCAGCTACACTGGGCAAAATATACTCGCTCCGAAGGCGGATGTGCAGTAATCTCTTCATATTAACAATATCTGATGGAACTTCAGATAAACTTGCATC
>NW_025236916.1:0-4987 GCF_018294505.1 Triticum aestivum | reverse complement strand
GACCGACACGTAAACGCACCCAGGGGTTCATCAATCGTGGAAATGACTCCGAGACCCCAAAATAGAGTAATAGTCCAAGAAACGGGCCAAAATCGGCCCAAACTGTGATTGTTGATGACCGACACGTAAGCGCACCTTGGAGTTCGACATCCATGGAAATCGCTTTGGGACCCAAAACGGTGAGTAATAGTCCATGAAACGGGCCAGAATCGGCCAGAACTGGGAGTGTTGATGACCAACACGTAAGCACACCTTGGGGTTCGACAACTATGGAAATTGCTTCGGGACCGCAAAACGGTGAGTAATAGTCCACGAAACAAGTCAGAATTGGCCAAAACTATGAGTGTTGACGACAGACACATAAACACACCCCGGGGTTCATCTATGATGGAAATTGCTCTGGGTCCCCAAAACGTTGAGTAATAGTGCACAAAACGGACTAGAATCGGCCGAATATGTGAGTGTTGATGACCGACAAGTAAACACATCCTAGGGTTCGTCAATCGTGGAAATGACTCTGATCCCCAAAATAGAGTAATAGTCCAAGAAACGGGCCAGAATCGGCCCAAACTGTGATTGTTGACTACCGACACGTAAGCGCACCTTGGAGTTCGACAACCATGGAAATCGCTTTGGGACCCCAAAACGGTGATTAATCGTCCATGAGACGGGCCAGAATCAGCCAGAACTGGGAGTGTTGATGACCAACACGTAAGCACACCTTGGGGTTCAACAACTATGGAAATCGCTTCGGGACCCCAAAACGGTGAGTAATAGTCCACGAAATAGGTCAGAATTGGCCAAACCTGTGAGTGTTGACGATGGACACATAAACGGACCCCGGGGTTCATCAATCGTGGAAATTGCTCTGGGTCCCCAAGAAGTTGAGTAATAGTGCACGAAACGGACTAGAATCGGCCGAATATGTGAGTGTTGATGACTAGCACGTAAACGCACTCCGGGGTTCGTCAATCGTGGAAATGACTCCGAGATCCCAAAATAGAGTAATAGTGCAAGAAACGGGCCAGAATCGGCCCAAACTGTGATTGTTGATGACCGACACGTAAGCACACCTTGGGATTCAACAACCATGGAAATCTCTTTGGGACCCCAAACGGTGAGTAATAGTCCATGAAACGGGTCAGAATCGGCCAAAACTGCGAGTGTTGATGACCTACACATAAGCGCACCTTGGGATTCAACAACTATGGTAATCGCTTCGGGACCCCAAAACGGTGAGTAATAGTCCACGAAACAGGTCAGAATTGGCCAAAACTGTGAGTGTTGACAACGGACACATAAACACACCCTGGGGTTCATCAATCGTGGAAATCACTCTGGGTCCCCAAAACACTGAGTAATAATGCACAAAACGTACTAGAATCGGCCGAATATGTGAGTGTTGAGGACCGACACGTAAACACACCCCGGGGTTGGTCAATCGTGGAAATGACTCTGAGACCCCAAAATAAAATAATAGTCCAAGAAATGGGCCAGAATCGGGCCAAACTGTGATTGTTGATGACCGACACGTGAGCGCACCTTGGAGTTCGACAACCATGGAAATCGCTTTGGGACCCCAAATGGTGAGTAATAGTCCATGAAACGGGCCAGAATCGGCCAAAACTGCGAGTGTTGATGACCTACACGTAAGCACACCTTGGGATTCAACAACTATGGAAATCGCTTCGGGACCCCAAAACAGAGAGTAATAGTCCACGAAACAGGTCAGAATTGGCCAAAACTGTGAGTGTTGACAACGGACACATAAACACACCCTGGGGTTCATCAATCGTGGAAATCACTCTGGGTCCCCAAAACACTGAGTAATAATGCACAAAACGTACTAGAATCGGCCGAATATGTGAATGTTGACGACCGACACGTAAATGCACCCCGGGGTTGGTCAATCGTGGAAATGACTCTGAGACCCCAAAATAAAATAATAGTCCAAGAAATGGGCCAGAATCGGGCCAAACTGTGATTGTTGATGACCGACACGTGAGCGCACCTTGGAGTTCGACAACCATGGAAATCGCTTTGGGACCCCAAATGGTGAGTAATAGTCCATGAAACGGGCCAGAATCGGCCAAAACTGCGAGTGTTGATGACCTACACGTAAGCACACCTTGGGATTCAACAACTATGGAAATCGCTTCGGGACCCCAAAACGGTGAGTAATAGTCCACGAAACAGGTCAGAATTGGCCAAAACTGTGAGTGTTGACAACGGACACATAAACGCACCCTGGGGTTCATCAATCGTGGAAATCACTCTGGGTCCCCAAAACGCTGAGTAATAATGCACAAAACATACTAGAATCGGCCGAATATGTGAGTGTTGATGACCGACACGTAAACGCACCCCGGGGTTCATCAATCGTGGAAATGACTCCGAGACCCCAAAATAGAGTAATAGTCCAAGAAACGGGCCAAAATCGGCCCAAACTGTGATTGTTGATGACCGACACGTAAGCGCACCTTGGAGTTCGACAACCATGGAAATCGCTTTGGGACCCCAAAACGGTGAGTAATAGTCCATGAAACGGGCCAGAATCGGCCAGAACTGGGAGTGTTGATGACCAACACGTAAGCACGCCTTGGGGTTCGACAACTATGGAAATTGCTTCGGGACCGCAAAACGGTGAGTAATAGTCCACGAAACAAGTCAGAATTGGCCAAAACTATGAGTGTTGACGACAGACACATAAACACACCCCGGGGTTCATCTATGATGGAAATTGCTCTGGGTCCCCAAAACATTGAGTAATAGTGCACAAAACAGACTAGAATCGGCCGAATATGTGAGTGTTGATGACCGACAAGTAAACACATCCTAGGGTTCGTCAATCGTGGAAATGACTCCGAGACCCCAAAATAGAGTAATAGTCCAAGAAACGGGCCAGAATCGGCCCAAACTGTGATTGTTGACTACCGACACGTAAGCGCACCTTGGAGTTCGACAACCATGGAAATCGCTTTGGGACCCCAAAACGGTGATTAATCGTCCATGAGACGGGCCAGAATCAGCCAGAACTGGGAGTGTTGATGACCAACACGTAAGCACACCTTGGGGTTCAACAACTATGGAAATCAATTAGGGACCCCAAAACGGTGAGTAATAGTCCAAGAAATAGGTCAGAATTGGCCAAACCTGTGAGTGTTGACGATGGACACATAAACGGACCCCGGGGTTCATCAATCGTGGAAATTGCTCTGGGTCCCCAAAAAGTTGAGTAATAGTGCACGAAACGGACTAGAATCGGCCGAATATGTGAGTGTTGATGACTAGCACGTAAACGCACTCCGGGGTTCGTCAATCGTGGAAATGACTCCGAGATCCCAAAATAGAGTAATAGTCCAAGAAACGGGCCAGAATCGGCCCAAACTGTGATTGTTGATGACCGACACGTAAGCGCACCTTGGAGTTCGACAACCATGGAAATTGCTTTGGGACCCCAAATGGTGAGTAATAGTCCATGAAACGGGCCAGAATCGGCCAAAACTGCGAGTGTTGATGACCTACACATAAGCACACCTTGGGATTCAACAACTATGGTAATCGCTTCGGGACCCCAAAACGGTGAGTAATAGTCCACGAAACAGGTCAGAATTGGCCAAAACTGTGAGTGTTGACAACGGACACATAAACACACCCTGGGGTTCATCAATCGTGAAATCACTCTGGGTCCCCAAAACACTGAGTAATAATGCACAAAACGTACTAGAATCGGCCGAATATGTGAGTGTTGACGACCGACACGTAAACGCACCCCGGGGTTGGTCAATCGTGGAAATGACTCTGAGACCCCAAAATAAAATAATAGTCCAAGAAATGGGCCAGAATCGGTCCAAACTGTGATTGTTGATGACCGACACGTGAGCGCACCTTGGAGTTCGACAACCATGGAAATCGCTTTGGGACCCCAAATGGTGAGTAATAGTCCATGAAACGGGCCAGAATCGGCCAAAACTGCGAGTGTTGATCACCTACACGTAAGCACACCTTGGTATTCAACAACTATGGAAATCGCTTCGGGACCCCAAAACGGTGAGTAATAGTCCACGAAACAGGTCAGAATTGGCCAAAACTGAGAGTGTTGACAACGGACACATAAACGCACCCTAGGGTTAATCAATCGTGGAAATCACTCTGGGTCCCCAAAACGCTGAGTAATAATGCACAAAGCGTACTAGAATCGGCCGAATGTGTGAGTGTTGATGACCAACACGTAAACGCACCCCGGGGTTCATCAATCGTGGAAATGACTCCGAGACCCCAAAATAGAGTAATAGTCCAAGAAACGGGCCACAATCGGCCCAAACTGTGATTGTTGATGACCGACACGTAAGCTCACCTTGGAGTTCGACAACCATGGAAATCGCTTTGGGACCCCAAAACGGTGAGTAATAGTCCATGAAACGGGCCAGAATCGGCCAGAACTGGGAGTGTTGATGACCAACACGTAAGCAGATCTTGGGTTCAACAACTATGGAAATCGCTTCGGGACCCCAAAACGGTGAGTAATAGTCCACGAAATAGGTCAGAATTGGCCAAACCTATGAGTGTTGACGATGGACACATAAACGGACCCCGGGGTTCATCAATCGTGGAAATTGCTCTGGGTCCCCAAAAAGTTGAGTAATAGTGCACGAAACGGACTAGAATCAGCCAAATATGTGAGTGTTGATGACTGGCACGTAAACGCACTCTGGGGTTCGTCAATCGTGGAAATGACTCAGAGACCCCAAAATAGAGTAATAGTCCAAGAAACGGACCAGAATCGGCCCAAACTATGATTGTTGATGACCGACACGTGAGCGCACCTTGGAGTTCGACAACCATGGAAATTGCTTTGGGACCCCAAATGGTGAGTAATAGTCCATGAAACGGGCCAGAATCGGCCAAAACTGCGAGTGTTGATGACCTACACGTAAGCACACCTTGGGATTCAACAACTATGGAAATCGCTTCGGGACCCCAAAAC
>NW_025236915.1:0-4988 GCF_018294505.1 Triticum aestivum | reverse complement strand
GATCCGAAAGATTCAAGATAAAAGTTCATATTGACATAAAAAATAATAATACTTCAAGCATACTAACTAGGCAATTATGTCTTCTCAAAATAACATGGCCAAAGGAAGTTCATCCCTACAAAATCATATAGTTTAGTCATGCTCCATTTTCGTCACACAAGAATGCTCTCATCATGCACAACCCCGATGACAAGCCAAGCAATTGTTTCATACTTTAGTAATCTCAAACCTATAAACTTTCACGCAATATATGAGCGCGAGCCATGGACATAGCACTATGGGTGGAATAGAACATGATGATGGGGGTTAAGTGGAGAAGACAAAAAAGGAGAAAGTCTCACATCAACGAGGCTAATCAATGAGCTATGGAGATGCCCATCGATTGATGTTAATGCAAGGAGTAGGGATCGCCATGCAACGGATGCACTAGAGCTATAAATGTATGAAAGCTCAACAAAAGAAACTAGGTGGGTGTGCATCCAACTTGCTTGCTCACGAAGACCTAGGGCACTTGAGGAGGCCCATTGTTGGAATATACAAGCCAAGTTCTATAATGAAAAATTCCAACTAGTATATGAAAGTGACAAAACAAGAGACTCTCTATCATGAAGATTATGGTGCTACTTTGAAGCACAAGTGTGGCAAAGGATAGTAGCATTGTCCCTTCTCTCTTTTTCTCTCATTTTTTTGGGCCTTCTCTTTTTTATGGCCTTTCTTATTTTTTTTTATTCCTCACTTGGGACAATGCTCTAGAAAATGATGATCATCACATTTCTATTTATTTACAACTCAATGATTACAACTCGATACTAGAACAAAGTATGACTCTATATGAATGCCTCCGGCGGTGTACCGGGATATGCAATGAACCAAGAGTGACATGTATGAAAGAATTATGAACGGTGGCTTTGCCGCAAATACCATGTCAACTACATGATCATGCTAACAATATGACAATGATGAATGTGTCATGATAAACGGAATGGTGGAAAGTTGCATGGCAACATATCTCGGAATGGCTATGGAAATGCCATAATAGGTAGGTATGGTGGCTGTTTTGAGGAAGATATAAGGAGGTTTATGTGTGAAAGAGCGTATCATATCACGGGGTTTGGATGCACCGGCGAAGTTTGCACCAACTCTCAATGTGAGAAAGGGCAATGCACGGTACCGAAGAGGCTAGCAATGATGGAAGGGTGAGAGTGCGTATAATCCATGGACTCAACATTAGTCATAAAGAACTCACATACTTATTGTAAAAATCTACAAGTCATCAAAAAGCAAGCATTACGCGCGTGCTCCTAGGGGGATAGATTGGTAGGAAAAGACCATCGCTCGTCCCCGACCGCCACTCATAAGGAGGACAATCAAAGAACACCTCATGTTTCAAATTTGTTACATAACGTTTACCATACGTGCATGCTATGGGACTTGCAAACTTCAACACAAGCATTTCTCAAATTCGCAAATACTCAACTAGCATGACTTTGATATTATTACCTCCATATCTCAAAACAATCATCAAGCATCAAACTTCTCTTAGTATTCAACACACTCATAAGAAAGTTTTTACTATTCTTGAATACCTAGCATATTAGGATTATTTAAGCAAATTACCATGCTATTTAAGACTCCCAAAATAATCTAAGTGAAGCATGAGAGATCAATAGTTTCTATAAAACAAATCCACCACCGTGCTCTAAAAGATATAAGTGAAGTACTAGAGCAAAACTATATAACTCAAAATATATAAGTGAAGCACAAAGAGTATTCTAATAAATTCCAAATCATGCATGGCTCTCTCAAAAGGTGTGTACAGCAAGGATGATTGTGGTAAACTAAAAATCAAAGACTCGAATCATACAAGACGCTCCAAGCAAAACACATATCATGTGGTGAATAAAAATATAGCTCCAAGTAAAGTTACCGATGGAAGTAGACGAAAGAGGGGATGCCTTCCGGGGCTTCCCCAAGCTTTGGCTTTTTGGTGTCCTTAGATTATCTTGGGGGTGCCACGGGCATCCCCAAGCTTAGGCTCTTGCCACTCCTTGTTCCATAATCCATCAAAATCTTTCACCCAAAACTTGAAAACTTCACAACACAAAACTCAACAGAAATCTCGTGAGCTCCGTTAGCGAAAGAAAACAAAAGACCACTTCAAGGTACTGCAATGAACTTATTCTTTATTTATATTGGAGTTAGAACAACTGTATTCCAACTTCTCTATGGTTTATAAACTATTTTACTAGCCATAGGTTCATCAAAATAAGCAAACAACGTACGAAAAACATAATCTGTCAAAAACAGAACAGTCTGTAGTAATCTGTAACTAACGCAAACTTCTGGAACTCCAAACAATCAGCCAAAATAGGACGACCTAGGAAATTTGTTTATTGATCAGCAGCAATTGGAATCAGTATTTTATCACGTTCTGGTGATTTTTAACAATTATTTTCGTGAACAGAAAGTTTCTGGAATTTTCTGCGAGATCAAATAACTATCATCCAAGAAGATCCTATAGGTTTAACTTGGCACAAACACTAATTAAAACATAAAAACACATCTAACCAGAGGCTAGAATAAACATTTATTGAATAACAGCAAGGAAAAATATTGGGTTGTCTCCCAACAAGCGCTTTTCTTTAAAACCTTTTAGCTAGGCCTTGATAATTTTAATGATGCTCACATGAAAGACAAGAATTGAAGCACAAAGAAAGCATCATAAAACATGTGATAAACACATATAAGTCTAACATACTTCCTATGCATAGGCATCTTATAGAAAAACAAATTATCATAGCAAGCAAAAACTAGCATATGCAAGGAAGCGGAAAGGAACAATAGCAATCTCAACATAACGAGAGGTAATTTAGTAACATGAAAATTTCTATAACCATATTTTCTCTCTCATAATAATTACATGTAGGATCATAAGAAAATTCAACAATATAGCTATCACATAACATATTCTCAACACGATCCACATGCATGCGAAGTTGACACTCTTCCAAAATAGTGGGATTATCATTAACTAAAGTCATGATTTCTCCAAGCCCACTTTTATCAAAAATTTCATAAGATTGAATATTATCCAAATATGTGGGATCTAAAGTTCACACTCTTCCAAACCCACTTTCAATATTATTACAAACACTATTATCAATCTTATATTCATCATGGGGCTTAAATAAATTTTCAAGATCATAAGAAGAATCTCCCCAATCATGATTATTGCAACAGGTAGTGGACATAGCAAAACTAGCATCCCCAAGCTTAGGGTTTTGCATAATATTAGCACAATTGACATCAAGAGAATTTATAATAGAATTATTGCAATCATGCTTTTTATTCAAGGAACTATCGTGAATCTCTTCATAAATTTCTTCATCACAATTTTCAGATTCACAAATTTCAAGCAAAACTTCATAAAGATAATCTAGTGCACAAAACTCACTAGCAATTGGTTCATCATAATTGGATCTCTTAAAAAGATTGGCAAGTGGATGAGGATCCATAGATATTAGCTTCTCTGTTTAGGAATAAATACTCAACTATTTCAACCAAGCGAGCAAACGAGCCAAGAAAGACATCAAGCCAAACGAAAAGACGAATGGAAAAAGGGCGAATAAAACGGCAAGGGTGAAGTGGGGGAGAGGAAAATGAGAGGCAAATGGCAAATAATGTAATGCGGGAGATAAGGGATTGTGATGGGTACTTGGTATGTTGACTTTTGCGTAGACCTCCCCGGCAACGGCACCAGAAATCCTTCTTGCTACCTCTTGAGCACTGCGTTGGTTTTCCCTTGAAGAGGAAAGGGTGATGCAGCAAAGTAGCGTAAGTATTTCCCTCAGTTTTTGAGAACCAAGGTATCAATCCAGTAGGAGGCTACGCGCAAGTCCCTCGCACCTGCACAATACAAATAAATCCTCGCAACCAATGCGATAAGGGGTTGTCAATCCCTTCACGGTCACTTACGAGAGTGAGATTTGATAGATATGATAGGATAATATTTTTAGTATTTTTGTAATAAAGATGCAAAGTAAAGAAAGCAAAATAAAGACGGCGCCAGAAATAGCTTGTTGTAGGGAGATTAATACGATGGAAAAAAGACCCGGGGGTCATAGATTTCACTAGTGGCTTCTCTCAAGAGCATACGTATTTTACGGTGGGTGAATGAATTACTGTTGAGCAATTGACAGAATTCAGCATAGTTATGAGAATATCTAGGTATGATCATGTATATAGGCATCACGTCCGAGACAAGTAGACCGACTCCTGCCTGCATCTACTACTATTACTCCACTCATCGATCGCTATCCACCATGCATCTAGAGTATTAAGTTCATGAAAATAGAGTAACGCCTTAAGCAAGATGACATGATGTAGAGGAATAAATTCATGCAATATGATAAATACCCCATCTTGTTATCCTCGATGGCAACAATACAATACGTGCCTTGCTGCCCCTACTGTCACTGGGAATGGACACCGCAAGATTGAACCCAAAGCTAAGCACTTCTCCCATTGCAAGAAAGATCAATCTAGTAGGCCAAACCAAATTGATAATTCGAAGAGACTTGCAAAGATAACCAATCATACATAAAAGAATTCAGAGAAGATTCAAATATTGTTCAGAGATAATCTTGATCATAAACCCCCAATTCATCGGTCTCAACAAACACACCGCAAAAAGAAGATTACATCGAATAGATCTCCACGAGAGAGGGGGAGAACATTGTATTGAGATCCAAAAAGAGAGAAGAAGCCATCTAGCTACTAACTATGGACCCGAAGGTCTGAGGTAAACTACTCACACTTCATCGGAGAGGCTATGGTGTTGATGTAGAAGCCCTCCGTGATGGATGCCCCCTCCGGCGGAGCTCCGGAACAGGCCCCAAGATGGGATCTCATGGGTACAGAAGGTTGCGGCGGTGGAATTAGGTTTTTGGCTCCGTATCTGATCGTTTGGGGGTACGTAGATATATATA
>NW_025236914.1:0-4989 GCF_018294505.1 Triticum aestivum | reverse complement strand
GGGCCTCACGAGCACGCAGGGCTCGGTTAGCTCGACGAAGTGGACGGCGACGGAGCTCCTGGATACCACGAGACGGAGCACGGGTGGCGGGGAGCGCGGCTACGATGATGGAGCGGCGGCGGTGGCGTCGGCCATGGCTGGGGAGCGCGAGGGGGAGGAGCTGGAGAGGAGAGGGGGCGTCTGGGGGGTTCGGGGGAGAGAGAGGGGTCGATCCACGGCGTTAGCCGGGTGAGTGGAGCGGCGAGGCGGCGAGCAGGTGCGTGGCACCCATGCGATGCTCGCCGTCGAGCACCTTGCAAGCAGCTCGCTGGCGCGGCGCTGGGCTGGGCCGGCAGGTGGGCCGGGTTGCAGGCGCCAGGTAAGTCCTTCCTTTCTGCTTTTTTTCTTTTTCTATTTTTCTGCAACTTTGTTGAATTATTAAAAATACCTAGGCAACTCCTAAAATCACCAAACTGCTCCTGGTCCAAAGTTGGAATATTTCCAACATGAAACATTTCAGTTTAGGAATATTTGAGCATTTGAAATATTTTATATAATTTTAAATGCCCAAATTGAAATACTTATCATTTAATTCAAAGACCCTAAGATGACCTAGAAAATTGTGCAACACTTTTGGCAGAGGTTCTGAACCAAGACAAAAATGATGGACATTTTAGAAGGGCATTTCAGGTTCATTGAAAAAGTTTTTAGTAAACCCTAGTTGGTTTCAGAGGGGGCTGGGGGTTCTGACATCCCCATTTCAAGTTTCTGATGAAAGGATAGCCATGATGCAACACTCTAATGCATGAACTAGCTAGGGTGTGACAACTCACCCCCACTCAAAAGAATCTCGACCCGAGATTTGGGTTCCTCCGGGAAGAAGGCGGGATACTCGAGTCGAAGACGATCCTCCCTTTCCCAAGTTGCTTCATTCTCAGAATGGTGCGACCATTGAACCTTGAGAAACTTGATATTATGACGTCGAGTGGTACGCTCAGCTTGATCGAGGATACGAACGGGGTACTCTCGATACGTGAGATTATCTTGGAGATCAAGCGTTTCGTGGTCTACTCCACGGATAGGATCCGAGAAGCAATGCCTGAGTTGAGAAACGTGGAAGACGTCGTGGACTCTGTTGAGATGCGGAGGTAGTTCCAATTAGTAGGCAACTTCTCCTCGTTTTGAGAGAATGCGAAAGGGTCCAATCTAACGAGGAGCCAATTTGCCCTTGATACCGAAGCGATGGGTTCCCTTCAGAGGAGTAACCCGAAGGTAAGCCTTCTCGTCAACCTCAAAAGTCACAGCCTTATGTTTTCGGTCATATTGACTCTTTTGACGAGATTGGGCTGTTTTCAACTTTTCATGAACGATGCGAACTTGCACTTCTGCTTCCTGAATCATATCCGGGCCAAAGAATTGTCTTTCCCCAGTTTCTGACCAGTTAAGAGGCGTTCGACACCTTCGTCCATAGAGAACTTCCAAAGGGGCTTTGCCCAAGCTGGATTGATAGCTGTTGTTATAAGCAAATTCGGCAAATGGAAGGCATTTCTCCCACTCCATTCCGAATGACATAACAGAAGCTCGAAGCATGTCTTCTAGAATCTGGTTGACGCGTTCCACTTGACCACTTGATTGAGGGTGGAAAGCGGTAGTAAAAGAAAGCCGGGTTCCCATAGCATTTTGGAAACTTTCCCAAAATCGAGAGGTGAAAAGACTTCCTCGATCCGAGTTAATTTCCAAAGGAACACCATGGAGAGACACTATTCGGGAGATGTACAAGTCTGCTAACTGACTAGCAGTTATACTCTCACGAACAGGTAAGAAATGGGCCACTTTGGAAAGACGGTCGATAACGACGAAGATAGCGTTATTCCCTCTCTTGGTCCTGGGAAAACCGGTAATGAAGTCCATACCAATTTTATCCCATTTCCATTCAGGAATAGCTAGGGGTTGAAGGGTGCCAGTAGGCCGTTGATGCACTGCTTTTACATGACGGCAGACGTCGCAATTAGCAATATACTGAGCAATTTCTCTCTTCATCCTAGTCCACCAGAACCTCTGGCGTAGGTCCTAATACATCTTGGTACTACCGGGATGAATGGTGAGAGGAGATTCATGAGCCTCCTTAAGGATCAACTGCCGTAGATGCTGGTTCTTGGGAACCACTAAACGGTTCTCAAAGTACACAACACCATGATCATTTGTGGAGAAACATCTAGCACCTCCGCTAGCAATGTTCTCCTTGATCTTAGATATTCCCTTATCTCGCTTTTGGGCAGCGATGATTTGATCCGTAAGAGTAGGTTTCGCCACCAAGGTGGAAAGAAATCCTTGAGGAACAATGTGAAGGTTAAGCTTCCGAAATTTCTCATGGAGAAGCGGTTGACTTTGTTGTAACATCAGGTTGTTACAATAAGATTTACGACTTAGCGCATCAGCCATGACGTTGGCTTTCCCTGGGGTGTAAGTTATTCCTAAGTCGAAATCTATGATCAACTCGACCCAACGTCTTTGCCTGAGATTTAAATCCGGTTGGGTGAATATATACTTCAGACTTTGGTGATCAGTATAGATTTCGCAACGATTACCGAGAAGGTAATGTCGCCATGTTTTGAGTGCATGGACTACAGCTGCAAGCTCTAGATCATGAGTGGGGTAGTTTTCCTCATGTGGGTGTAATTGCCGTGAAGCATAAGCAATTACGTGTCGATCTTTCATGAGAATACAGCCAAGTCCTTGTCGCGAGGCGTCGTAGTAGATAACAAAATCCTTGGAAAAATCCGGTGGTACCAGTACGGGAGCAGAGGTTAAACGTCTTTTCAGTTCCTGGAAACTATGCTCACATTCTGGAGTCCACTCGAACCTTTTATCTTTCTTGAGGAGTTCAGTTAGAGGTTTGGCAACTTTGGAGAAATTCTTGACAAAGCGACGGCAATAGCTCGCTAGGCCAAGGAAACTCCGAACTTGCTTGACCGATTCAGGTGGAGTCCAATTAAGGACGGCTTGAACTCACTCAGGGTTAACATCAATGCCTTTACCAGAAATTACATGTCCAAGATAGGTCACTTCTGACAACCAGAATTCACATTTAGAAAATTTGGCATAAAGGCGATGCTCTCGATGTTTCTTCAACACTAGCCTTAGGTGTTCGGCATGCTCTTCCTCGTTCTTGGAGTAGATGAGTATATCATCGAGGTAAACCACGAAGAATTTATCCAAATACTCCATGAAGATTGAGTTCATCAACCGAGAGAAGGTGGCTGGAGCGTTGGTTAAACCGAAGGACATGACGGTGTACTCGTATTGGCCATAACGAGTAACAAAGGCCGTTTTCGGAATGTCCCCGTTTCTGATTTTGATTTGATGGTAGCCCAACCTCAAATCCATTTTAGAGAAGACTGAGGATCCAGCGAGCTGATCATACAGGTCGTTGATCCTGGGGAGCGGATACTTGTTCTTAATTGTGACCAAGTTGACAGGTCGATAATCTACAACCATCCAGTCCGTACCATCCTTCTTCTTGACGAAGAGGACGGGGCAAGCCCAAGGAGATGAACTAGGTCAGATGAAACCCTTTTTCAAGGACTCATCGAGTTGTTTCTTAAGCTCGGCTAGTTCAAAAGGTGCCATCTTGTAGGGTCTTCTGGCAATCGGGACAGTTCCTGGAATGAGATCTATCACGAATTCGACATCTCTGTCAGGTGGAACACCTCGCAATTCCTCTGGGAAGACATCCGGAAAGTCACGGACTACCGGAACGTCCTCAAGGTCTGGCAAAGGGCTGGCGTTAAGAGAATATAACTGTCGCTTGGCTATTCGGGTCAAGACATTGACTATCTTCCCCGAAGGATGGGTGAGTTGAACAGTCCTAGAGGAGCAATCAATTTTGGCATGATGGGCTGACATCTAGTCCATACCCAAGATGATATTAATATCCGAATATTTGAGGGCTATCAAAGATGCGAGAAAAACAAGTTTGTCGACTTGAATTTCATTTCCATGGCTTACTCTAGAAGTTTGCCATTTGGATCCCGGAGTTTGAATTACCATAGAGGTGGGCATCTCACAGAATGTGGTGTTATGCAGACGAGCATAGCTCTCGGATATAAATGAATGAGATGCTCCTGTATCGAAAAGCACAGATGCCGGGTGGCGATTAACAAGGAGCGTACCGAGAACGACGTTGGGATCTTCTTGAGCCTCTTCCGCAGAAACACAATTAACATGGCCACGAGCAGTGGTGGCCGGCTTGGCGTAGAACACTTTCCCTGTCGGCTTTCCGCAGCCAACAGTTTTTGCTGTCTGGTTGGGGTTGGTTTGGGGACACTCGCGCATATAGTGGCCTGATTCCCCACACTTGAAACAAGTCACGGAACTGGTACGTGGAGGAGCATTATTGGTTGGACCACCATAAGGCTTGGCTGGCGCATATGGCTGAGCTGGGCGAGGCGCCTGGAAGGATGGCCTCGGTGTGAACCTGGGTGGCAGGGCAGTGTTAGGCACCCACACGCGGCGCTTCTGAGGACCAGCACCGGATGAGGAACCCAAGTCACGGCCATGCTTGCGGGTTGCTTCATAATCAGTTTGACCAGTCTCAGCACTGATGGCTTTGTTAACAAGCTTCTGAAAAGATGTGCACTCATGCAGACGGAGGTCGCGGCGAAGCTCAGGACTAAGCCCCTTACGGAACCTTGCCTGCTTCTTGGCATCAGTAGAAACTTCCTCCGTTGCATAACGGGCAAGGTTACCAAACTCCCTGCTGTAAGCGTCAACAGAGAGTCGACCTTGAGTGAAACTACAGAACTCCTCACGTTTACGGTCCATGAGACCCTCCGGAATGTGATGTTCACGGAAAGCCTCGCTGAATTCAGCCCAAGTAGTGACATGGTCTGCTTGGCGCATAGCTCCATAATTCTCCCACCATAGACTGGCGGGGCCTTCAAGATGATATGCAGCAAAGGTGACCTTGTCAACCTCAGCTACTAGAGCAGAACGCAGTTTGTGAGAAAT
>NW_025236913.1:0-4989 GCF_018294505.1 Triticum aestivum | reverse complement strand
GATCCGAAAGATTCAAGATAAAAGTTCATATTGACATAAAAAATAATAATACTTCAAGCATACTAACTAGGCAATTATGTCTTCTCAAAATAACATGGCCAAAGGAAGTTCATCCCTACAAAATCATATAGTTTAGTCATGCTCCATTTTCGTCACACAAGAATGCTCTCATCATGCACAACCCCGATGACAAGCCAAGCAATTGTTTCATACTTTAGTAATCTCAAACCTATAAACTTTCACGCAATATATGAGCGCGAGCCATGGACATAGCACTATGGGTGGAATAGAACATGATGATGGGGGTTAAGTGGAGAAGACAAAAAAGGAGAAAGTCTCACATCAACGAGGCTAATCAATGAGCTATGGAGATGCCCATCGATTGATGTTAATGCAAGGAGTAGGGATCGCCATGCAACGGATGCACTAGAGCTATAAATGTATGAAAGCTCAACAAAAGAAACTAGGTGGGTGTGCATCCAACTTGCTTGCTCACGAAGACCTAGGGCACTTGAGGAGGCCCATTGTTGGAATATACAAGCCAAGTTCTATAATGAAAAATTCCAACTAGTATATGAAAGTGACAAAACAAGAGACTCTCTATCATGAAGATTATGGTGCTACTTTGAAGCACAAGTGTGGCAAAGGATAGTAGCATTGTCCCTTCTCTCTTTTTCTCTCATTTTTTTTGGGCCTTCTCTTTTTTATGGCCTTTCTTATTTTTTTTTATTCCTCACTTGGGACAATGCTCTAGAAAATGATGATCATCACACTTCTATTTATTTACAACTCAATGATTACAACTCGATACTAGAACAAAGTATGACTCTATATGAATGCCTCCGGCGGTGTACCGGGATATGCAATGAACCAAGAGTGACATGTATGAAAGAATTATGAACGGTGGCTTTGCCGCAAATACCATGTCAACTACATGATCATGCTAACAATATGACAATGATGAATGTGTCATGATAAACGGAATGGTGGAAAGTTGCATGGCAACATATCTCGGAATGGCTATGGAAATGCCATAATAGGTAGGTATGGTGGCTGTTTTGAGGAAGATATAAGGAGGTTTATGTGTGAAAGAGCGTATCATATCACGGGGTTTGGATGCACCGGCGAAGTTTGCACCAACTCTCAATGTGAGAAAGGGCAATGCACGGTACCGAAGAGGCTAGCAATGATGGAAGGGTGAGAGTGCGTATAATCCATGGACTCAACATTAGTCATAAAGAACTCACATACTTATTGTAAAAATCTACAAGTCATCAAAAAGCAAGCATTACGCGCGTGCTCCTAGGGGGATAGATTGGTAGGAAAAGACCATCGCTCGTCCCCGACCGCCACTCATAAGGAGGACAATCAAAGAACACCTCATGTTTCAAATTTGTTACATAACGTTTACCATACGTGCATGCTATGGGACTTGCAAACTTCAACACAAGCATTTCTCAAATTCGCAAATACTCAACTAGCATGACTTTGATATTATTACCTCCATATCTCAAAACAATCATCAAGCATCAAACTTCTCTTAGTATTCAACACACTCATAAGAAAGTTTTTACTATTCTTGAATACCTAGCATATTAGGATTATTTAAGCAAATTACCATGCTATTTAAGACTCCCAAAATAATCTAAGTGAAGCATGAGAGATCAATAGTTTCTATAAAACAAATCCACCACCGTGCTCTAAAAGATATAAGTGAAGTACTAGAGCAAAACTATATAACTCAAAATATATAAGTGAAGCACAAAGAGTATTCTAATAAATTCCAAATCATGCATGGCTCTCTCAAAAGGTGTGTACAGCAAGGATGATTGTGGTAAACTAAAAATCAAAGACTCGAATCATACAAGACGCTCCAAGCAAAACACATATCATGTGGTGAATAAAAATATAGCTCCAAGTAAAGTTACCGATGGAAGTAGACGAAAGAGGGGATGCCTTCCGGGGCTTCCCCAAGCTTTGGCTTTTTGGTGTCCTTAGATTATCTTGGGGGTGCCACGGGCATCCCCAAGCTTAGGCTCTTGCCACTCCTTGTTCCATAATCCATCAAAATCTTTCACCCAAAACTTGAAAACTTCACAACACAAAACTCAACAGAAATCTCGTGAGCTCCGTTAGCGAAAGAAAACAAAAGACCACTTCAAGGTACTGCAATGAACTTATTCTTTATTTATATTGGAGTTAGAACAACTGTATTCCAACTTCTCTATGGTTTATAAACTATTTTACTAGCCATAGGTTCATCAAAATAAGCAAACAACGTACGAAAAACATAATCTGTCAAAAACAGAACAGTCTGTAGTAATCTGTAACTAACGCAAACTTCTGGAACTCCAAACAATCAGCCAAAATAGGACGACCTAGGAAATTTGTTTATTGATCAGCAGCAATTGGAATCAGTATTTTATCACGTTCTGGTGATTTTTAACAATTATTTTCGTGAACAGAAAGTTTCTGGAATTTTCTGCGAGATCAAATAACTATCATCCAAGAAGATCCTATAGGTTTAACTTGGCACAAACACTAATTAAAACATAAAAACACATCTAACCAGAGGCTAGAATAAACATTTATTGAATAACAGCAAGGAAAAATATTGGGTTGTCTCCCAACAAGCGCTTTTCTTTAAAACCTTTTAGCTAGGCCTTGATAATTTTAATGATGCTCACATGAAAGACAAGAATTGAAGCACAAAGAAAGCATCATAAAACATGTGATAAACACATATAAGTCTAACATACTTCCTATGCATAGGCATCTTATAGAAAAACAAATTATCATAGCAAGCAAAAACTAGCATATGCAAGGAAGCGGAAAGGAACAATAGCAATCTCAACATAACGAGAGGTAATTTAGTAACATGAAAATTTCTATAACCATATTTTCTCTCTCATAATAATTACATGTAGGATCATAAGAAAATTCAACAATATAGCTATCACATAACATATTCTCAACACGATCCACATGCATGCGAAGTTGACACTCTTCCAAAATAGTGGGATTATCATTAACTAAAGTCATGATTTCTCCAAGCCCACTTTTATCAAAAATTTCATAAGATTGAATATTATCCAAATATGTGGGATCTAAAGTTCACACTCTTCCAAACCCACTTTCAATATTATTACAAACACTATTATCAATCTTATATTCATCATGGGGCTTAAATAAATTTTCAAGATCATAAGAAGAATCTCCCCAATCATGATTATTGCAACAGGTAGTGGACATAGCAAAACTAGCATCCCCAAGCTTAGGGTTTTGCATAATATTAGCACAATTGACATCAAGAGAATTTATAATAGAATTATTGCAATCATGCTTTTTATTCAAGGAACTATCGTGAATCTCTTCATAAATTTCTTCATCACAATTTTCAGATTCACAAATTTCAAGCAAAACTTCATAAAGATAATCTAGTGCACAAAACTCACTAGCAATTGGTTCATCATAATTGGATCTCTTAAAAAGATTGGCAAGTGGATGAGGATCCATAGATATTAGCTTCTCTGTTTAGGAATAAATACTCAACTATTTCAACCAAGCGAGCAAACGAGCCAAGAAAGACATCAAGCCAAACGAAAAGACGAATGGAAAAAGGGCGAATAAAACGGCAAGGGTGAAGTGGGGGAGAGGAAAATGAGAGGCAAATGGCAAATAATGTAATGCGGGAGATAAGGGATTGTGATGGGTACTTGGTATGTTGACTTTTGCGTAGACCTCCCCGGCAACGGCACCAGAAATCCTTCTTGCTACCTCTTGAGCACTGCGTTGGTTTTCCCTTGAAGAGGAAAGGGTGATGCAGCAAAGTAGCGTAAGTATTTCCCTCAGTTTTTGAGAACCAAGGTATCAATCCAGTAGGAGGCTACGCGCAAGTCCCTCGCACCTGCACAATACAAATAAATCCTCGCAACCAATGCGATAAGGGGTTGTCAATCCCTTCACGGTCACTTACGAGAGTGAGATTTGATAGATATGATAGGATAATATTTTTAGTATTTTTGTAATAAAGATGCAAAGTAAAGAAAGCAAAATAAAGACGGCGCCAGAAATAGCTTGTTGTAGGGAGATTAATACGATGGAAAAAAGACCCGGGGGTCATAGATTTCACTAGTGGCTTCTCTCAAGAGCATACGTATTTTACGGTGGGTGAATGAATTACTGTTGAGCAATTGACAGAATTCAGCATAGTTATGAGAATATCTAGGTATGATCATGTATATAGGCATCACGTCCGAGACAAGTAGACCGACTCCTGCCTGCATCTACTACTATTACTCCACTCATCGATCGCTATCCACCATGCATCTAGAGTATTAAGTTCATGAAAATAGAGTAACGCCTTAAGCAAGATGACATGATGTAGAGGAATAAATTCATGCAATATGATAAATACCCCATCTTGTTATCCTCGATGGCAACAATACAATACGTGCCTTGCTGCCCCTACTGTCACTGGGAATGGACACCGCAAGATTGAACCCAAAGCTAAGCACTTCTCCCATTGCAAGAAAGATCAATCTAGTAGGCCAAACCAAATTGATAATTCGAAGAGACTTGCAAAGATAACCAATCATACATAAAAGAATTCAGAGAAGATTCAAATATTGTTCAGAGATAATCTTGATCATAAACCCCCAATTCATCGGTCTCAACAAACACACCGCAAAAAGAAGATTACATCGAATAGATCTCCACGAGAGAGGGGGAGAACATTGTATTGAGATCCAAAAAGAGAGAAGAAGCCATCTAGCTACTAACTATGGACCCGAAGGTCTGAGGTAAACTACTCACACTTCATCGGAGAGGCTATGGTGTTGATGTAGAAGCCCTCCGTGATGGATGCCCCCTCCGGCGGAGCTCCGGAACAGGCCCCAAGATGGGATCTCATGGGTACAGAAGGTTGCGGCGGTGGAATTAGGTTTTTGGCTCCGTATCTGATCGTTTGGGGGTACGTAGATATATATA
>NW_025236912.1:0-4991 GCF_018294505.1 Triticum aestivum | reverse complement strand
GGCGACGTAGAGCGATGAGGTGAAGGCGGTGAGCATCTGGCTGTCGAACTTGCAGTAGTTGCTGACATGAGAGTCGCCCTTCATCCGACGGTACACCTCCGGGAAGAACTTGCGCAGGAACGGCTCCATGGACGACACCCCGCCCGCGATCCCGATGTCGTAGCCGAAGATGGCGCCGCCCATGCCGGCGGTGATGCACGACAGCACCACGAACATGGTGACCCTTCCGCCTCCTCCTCCGTCATTGCTCTCGGAGACGCCGACGCTGCCGGCCGCCATAGCTGCGTGAGGCCACGTACTCAGACAGTAATGGTTATCTTTGCAGCAGCGCAGTTGTGGATCGTGCGTGGCATGTGTGTGGACGGTACAAAACAGTTCGTCCAGTGACTGATCGCCATGGCTGACTGGTCCGTGTGTTGACTGGTAAGAGATTGCAATGCTGATTTTGTTTCCTTCTTCTTGTGCAATCTCGTCTACAAATAATCTACGATGGCGCTGTCAGTGACCAGCGCGAGTAGCTATCCATGGCGATTTCTTCCTGCGATACTACTGACCAGTGGTTGTGTTGACTGGTTTGGTTTGAGAGAGATGTGAAGCTGATTGCCTATTTTGCTTTTTTGTTCTGGTGCTATTGTAACTTGACACGTTTCACATACCGATTTGTTGCTTCCTCTTATGAAAGTAGGACGAACCAATATACTAGTATCATCTTTGAATAGTTCCACAATTATTGTCAAGAACAAATTTATTTTTCTTGTCCGGCCTTGTTGGCGTATCCCAATCAGGAAAAGTCGCCCCAACACGCCGACCTAAACGGACGGACGTGCACTTCGTCTGCCTGGCGACCCATTCCCGGTCCAATTTTAAGCCTCATTTGCGTCGACGCAGACATGAAACGGACAAGCGCGGCGCCCGCCTACTCCACCCCTGGTCCGCTAGTCGGTGGCACATTGGCCATCCTCTCCCACTCCATATCGACAGCAAACCCTCGCCCGCCTCCGCCGCGTCGCCGTTGCCGCCCATTTACTGGTGCCTCTGCCAGCAGTCGGTGCAGACACACCTCCCCCAACGCCCCCACCTCCCACGTCGCCGCCGGGCACCAAAGCTTCCGACCCTACCTCCCGACACTGCCGCGAGCAGGAAGCCGCCTCGCCACCCGGCCTGCTCCTTCGTCCTGACACCGACACGTTCATCAGACGCCTCCAGGCCAACCACCTGGTCTAAGGGGAGGCACGCGTCCCTTCATCGGCCAGCTCCTTCGTGGATGCCCGCAAGATGTTCGACTGTTTGCCAAGGTAAAAAATGGACTCCATCGACGAGTTCTTTTTCCATGTTTTCCTTTGAGACTTTGATGATTCTGTTGGAAATATGCCCTAAAGGCAATAATAAAATGGTTATTATTGTATTTCCTTGTTCATGATAATTGTCTATTGTTCATGCTATAATTGTATTAACTGGAACCCGTAATACACGTGTGAATACATAGACCACAACATGTCCCTAGTAAGCCTCTAGTTGACTAGCTTGTTGATCAACAGATGGTCATGGTTTCCTGACCATGGACATTGGATGTCATTGATAACGGGATCACATCATTAGGAGAATGATGTAATGGACGAGACCCAATCCTAAGCATAGCACAAGATCGTGTAGTTCGTTTGCTAAAGCTTTTCTAATGTCAAGTATCATTTCCTTAGACCATGAGATTGTGTAACTCCCTGATACCGTACGAGTGCTTTGGGTGTACCAAACGTCACAACGTAACTAGGTGGCTATAAAGGTGCACTACGGATATCTTCGAAAGTGTCTGTTGGGTTGGCACGAATCGAGACTGGGATTTGTCACTCCGTATGACGGAGAGGTATCTCTGGGCCCACTCGGTAATGCATCATCATAATGAGCTCAATGTGACTAAGTAGTTAGTCACAGGATCGTGCATTATGGAATGAGTAAAGTGACTTGCCGGTAACGAGATTGAACGAGGTATTGGGATACCGACGATCGAATCTCGGGCAAGTAACATACCGATTGACAAAGGGAATTGCATACGGGATTGCTTGAATCCTTGACATCGTGGTTCATCCGATGAGATCATCGTGGAACATGTGGGAGCCAACATGGGTATCCAGATCCCGCTGTTGGTTATTGACCAGAGAACGTCTCGGTCATGTCTGCATGGTTCCCAAACTCGTAGGGTCTACACACTTAAGGTTCGGTGATGCTAGAGTTGTTATGGGAAATAGTATGTGGTTATCGAAGGTTGTTCGGAGTCCCGGATGAGATCCCGGACATGACGAGGAGCTTCGGGATGGTCCGGAGGTGAAGATCGCTATATTGGATGAAGGGTATTGGAGTCCGGAATTGTTTCGGGGGTACCAGGTGATGACCAGTGTGTCCGAAAGGGGTTTCGGAGGCCCCGGCAAGCGTTGGGGGGCCTTATGGGCCAAGGGGAGAGGGCACATCAGCCCACTAAGGGGCTGAGCGCCCATCCCACCCCATCTCACGTAACCAGGAGAGGTAAACAATCCCATGTCATCTAGGGTTTTCCCCTCTCGTTAGGGTTTCATCTCCTCTCGGCGGCGACGCAGGTCCGCCGTAGAGACCTTTTTCTCCCCTGTCGTTCTCCTCTATCGCCGGACTACCGAGGCCCTGGGCCTAGGGAGAGGGGCGAGATCGGGACAGCTAGGGATCCTACCGCCCGCGGGAGAGAGATCACGGGCAAGAGATCTGATCGATGGCGGATGAAGCGGAAAGTTCGGGCTCTTCCGAACTCGAGGCGATGATGGCGGAGTTGGGTCTTCATGAGGATGATCTGCAGGATATGATTGTGGAAGAGGACGAGCTCCCGGAAGAGGCGAGCCGCTGGATGGCGATTGCTAGGGTTCATACTGATAAACCCTACAGTCAGTACTGGTTCTTTCGGAATATGCGGGTGGCATGGGATCTAGCCCAGGAGGTGAAGATCAAACTACTCGAGGATAACCTCTATACAATGCAGTTTTCATGTCTGGGAGATTGGGAACGGGTTATGGAGGATGGACCCTGGAATTTCAAGGGAAAAGCAGTCATCATGTCTCCTTATGACGGTTTCACCAAGCCTTCTACCATAGAGCTCAATAAAGTGGAGATGTGGGTGCAAATACATGATTTTCCCCAAGGATTTTTCTCCAAGATAAAAGCTCTGTCATCGACAGTGGGGGAATTTATCTATGCTGAACCAATGGCGCAGGATTTTGAAGGAAACTTTGCCCGGGTGCGTGTTAACATTGATGTCACAAAACCTTTGAAGAACGTTGTTTCCCTCGTGGTAAAGAAAAAAGGAGAGGTTCAGAGGGTGCTTTTCAGAGTAAAGTACGAAAGATTGCCGGACTGGTGCGCGGTCTGTGGATATCTAGGCCATACTTTCAAGGAGTGCGGGGACGGGGTTCACCCTCCCAAGGCACTAGTGTTTAAGGATCTCAAAGCAACATGGTTCCGAGGACCGGGGAGGGGCCCTGGCGAAAACTCGGGGAACAAAGGAGGCCGAGGCAGGGGCCGTGGTGGCCGTGGCAGTGGACGAGGAAGAGGAGGGACGCAGCAGAACTCCAACATACCAATGAGCGAGGTCGACCCCGTGATTAACATAGAGGATACTGACATGACAGATGGTGAGAGGAACCGAAAGAGGGGTGCTTCTGCAGTGGCTGATCCCAAGACCCCCCTCAACCCTCCTCCTCATAACGGAAGTGGTGACCTGCCACTGCTTCTACTTGCGCCAGAAATACCACCCAGCCCCTCGGCGAAGCAGGAGCCAAAGAGGAATAAGCCAACATCTACAGGTACGGAGAAGGGACCAGCAAGGAGCCTGGCCTCGAGCAAACAAATTGATGCGCGTTTGGCAGGCCCCCAAGGGGGTCTCGCCATGCGCAATGAGTCTACTATGCTGGAACTGTCGCGGGGCTGGCAAACCCGCGACAGTTCGTGAGCTTCGTGATCTCACGAGGCAACTTGCCCCCTCTATAGTTTGTATTGTCGAGACTCAAATAGAGGGCTCTAGAGTGGAGAATATGGTAGGCTCTTTGGGTTATGAAAAAAGTTTTGCAGTGAGTAGCTCTGGTAGAAGTGGGGGACTTGGAATATTTTGGAATGAGGAAATAAAGCTTGAAGTTATTGGTTACTCTGAGTATCACATTGATGTTGTTGTGGAGGAGCTAGCGCATATTCCGACGAGAATTACCTTTATATATGGGGAAGCGCAGGTAAGTGAACGATACAAAACGTGGGACTTACTTTGTGGGATAACAGGAGCCAACAACCAGCCTTGGGTTGTCATGGGCGACTTTAATGAAATTCTTTTGACAAGCGAGCATGATGGAGTTGGAACAAGAAGCCAAGCCCAGATGGATTCATTCAGGGACGCTCTCGACACCTGTGGTTTAACTGACATCGGTTTTAAGGGAAGGAATTGGACCTTCAAGAAAAAAGTAGCAGGCGGAACATACACCAGGGTACGTTTGGACAAATGCGTGGCTAATGTGGCGTGGTGCATGGCCTTTCCCAACTCAATAACAGAGCACAAAGAAGCAGCGTCTTCGGATCACGTACCCATCTTCCTCGACGTGGGGGGGATGCATGCATGCAGGCGGGACCCACGCAGCTTTAAATACGAAATCTGCTGCGAAAGGGACCCCGCCCTCACAGACGTTGTCCAGGCTGCATGGGCACGAGGACCGACAGAATCTGTCGCCGACATGCGCGACAAGCTACAGGAGCTAGCTACTGATCTCGTGCAGTGGGACCTTCGGCATTTTGGTAATGTGCGTGCACAGATAAAACAACTCCAGAATCTGCTACAGGAGTTGCGCGGATCCCCAGGTAGATCCGGTCTGACAGCAGCTCAAATCAAGGTAACTGACCAATTGGTTGAACTTTATCACCGTGAAGAGATCTTGTGGAGACAAAGGGCAAGAATTGAGTGGCTAGAACATGGTGACAAAAATACATATTTTTTC
>NW_025236911.1:0-4992 GCF_018294505.1 Triticum aestivum | reverse complement strand
GCATGTGTCTGGCGCGCTCGCGTACGTGCAAAGCTGCGTGCCGCCGGTCCACCTGTCCACCGGTCGCCATCACAGAGATCATCGGATCTCCGAGCGCGACGTCTCGCGCGCTGCATCCGTCCATCCATCCATCCATTGTCCGGATCGTACACCACTATCATGCTCTCATATGGCTAAGACAGATGACATGCACTAGTGTTCACACATTGTCCTTGCATAGTTTTGTTTATTGTAATTTAGGCTCAGTTTGCAAGTTAAATTAAGCTCCAGCCATTTCCAAGAGGCTGGTGAACTCTGACAGCGACCAAGTCCGGCCAAGTACATGCATGCATGAATGGAACTTTCACCGATCGTTTCCTAGTGGACAAGTTGCACTAAGAGCAGCTAGTTAACTAGTTTTTCCAGCGGGTAAAGCAACTAAAGATTTTAAACTATACTACTAAGCTATAGCCATCAGCACCTAACAATACATGAACTTTCTTCCTTTCCTTTAAAAATCCTTTCTAGAAAGATAAAAAATTATCAAAACTACATCTTGATCGAATCTAAAGCTGTGCTCACATTCACCACCCCTGATTATTTCCTGCAGGGATCGTAGCCAACTGATTATTTCCTGCAGGGATCGTAGCCAACTGTGAACTGTCTTCAGTTTACAACTGATGATGATGATGTAACTTGTTTTGTCATTTTCCATGGTGTGAGCTACGACTACCCAATAATTAACTAACTAATTGTGTGGCAACCTGATTAACGTCGGCAAATACAAACATATCTTGCCGGTTCAGAAAAACGCAGTGCCATGCATGTCGACAGACTCAGAGCAGAAAGTTTTTTAATCCAGGTGACGACATTTTCGCATCCAATTGCTCTGAAAAATAATGACCTTGATCGATCTTGCCTCTAGCTATAGAGGATGCACGTAGTGTTCTCACTTTGGTTAATTTCTTTTGCTTATGATATTTGGCAGTGGCACCGATTGCCATGCATGGGTGACTTCATCCAAGCTACTAGCAAAAACAAGCTAAATGTAATTAGGTGACAACAATACTTTGAATTGCAATGAACCAGGTTTGGCCGATACCTCCAAAGGAACTTATGAATTCGTGAGGCGAATGGTTCTTGCATCTATTGCACTTGCATTCAAAGAACTTGGAGATTTGGAGATTTGGAATCTCCGTAATGACTTGGTACATGGGGAAGAGATTATCCTATGGTAGCATCGAAGAACTTCTTATGCAGCTATTTGAGTTCTGTACAAAACATAACACATCATTGTGTCGATGAAATTATCAGAGGTGCATTTCCATCTGAGGAAATGACAGAGGTGGAGGTCGTGACAACACGGGTGCGTCGGCTGGCCCTTTCAGTGGACGGTTCCTTCTCCCCCGAGAATGCATATGCAGGTGCGGGCATGATCCTCAGGAACATCAATGATGAGGTGATTTTTGCCTCATGTCAACTGTTGTTCTTTTGCAGTGATGCACTTGAGGGGGAGATTCATGCAATAATGGGATGGATATCACTAGCTCTCCAATGGTCTACCCTCCATATACTGGTGCAATCGGACTCAAAGCGCGCATTATCCACTATGTCGAACATTTCACTCGTCAAGTGGCCGTGTCATTTTGTTAATGAAATCAATAGTGTTGCCGTCCGATATTGTTGATACCACTGACGGGTTGTGTGTAGCCCGTCACTGATATGTGACCGTGGACGTCCTACCGCAATAGCAGTGATCCTATGGCCTGATTGCAAGGATATTGCTTTTTTCTGTCATGACATGGCATCAATTTACTCAATGCACATAAATCTCATACTCTCATGTCCATCCGTCGCTCTGCATCTCATGTGCATTTGGGGCAGGTGAATTTAAGTGGCATGCATATAACCAAGGACCATGGTGTGTGGAATTAACTCTACATATATTTCGCAAAAATAAAAAATTCTACATGCATGGCAATTGGTAGTATAAAAAATTGTACACATCATTGGCAATTCTAGTATGTCACAGTAGATCTAGCTAGCTACTACTACCTCCATTCCTAGATATAAGACGTTGGGTAGTAGATTCCAGCAGATGCATGCAGCCGTGCTGCCGTTACCCGGCATCTTTCATGATCTATCGATCGGTCACATGTTAGGCGCAAGACTCCACTGCTGCATGTGTCCGCGCGCGCTCGCGTACGTGCAAAGCTGTATGCCGCCGGTCCACTCCTGTCCGCCAGTCGCCGTCACAGAGATCATCGGATCTCCGAGCGCGCGCGCTGCATCCGTCCATCCATCCATCCATTGTCCTGATCGTACACCACTGTCATGCTCTCATATGGCTAAGACAGATGACATGGTACCCACTCATCGAGGGGGAGTAACATGTCGGGGCTTTTCTTCTTGTCATGGCATGGTATCAAATCTATCTTGAATTCTATCAATGTGAGGTTACTGACAAGATGGGGGGAGACATCAGACATGCATGTATGGCCGTCCGTTGCATGCCCTGCATCTAATTCCACATGTTATTCCCTCACGTACGCTAGCTATCCAAATTAATCTCGCCCGATGGTTCGCCGTCTTGAAAGCCAAAGCAAAATATGACATGGACGCCGCTCTCGCCCTCGATCGACGATCCGATCCGTTTGTGAGCCCCACACGTTTCGAACATGCCACTGACTCTGTCTGTCCGCACATATCGACGCGCGTATCTATCAGCAGATGGATTCTCGGTCGGTCGCCGTCGCCGGGTGCGCCGGCGGCATCGTTCGTACACCGGCAATAATTGGAGCATGGGTGGCCCGTAATGCATCAAGCAGATGGTACACCGACATGCCGCCCGTAATAGGCATTATGGCAGATTTGGGAAGATTAATTACTCTTCTGATTTATTTTGATCCCTCGGTAAGTTGATCTCTCCCAACGAATACACAAATCAAATCTCCAAACATCCAGCCGCTCACGCAGGGGCGGAGACATGCACGTGGAACAATAGCCTTTGCATTTTCTTCTTACAAAGTATACAAATTTTATGCGAACCAACATGTAGTTGGATGGTTAGAGGGACTGTGGTATACCCAGCCCACCAGGGTTTAAATCCTGGTGCTCGCACTTATTCCTGGATTTATTTCAGGATTTCCGGCGATGCGCATTCAGTGAGAGGAGACGTTCGGTGACGTCATAAATTTCAAGATGATATGCCGGCTCGGTCTTTCGGAGGTGCTCATAGGGGTAGGGTGTGCGTGTGTGCGTTCATAGCTGTGACTGTATGCGCGTGCATATGAGCGCTTGTGTCTGTACTGTGTTAAAAAAAGTATACAAATTTAATAGTGCCGAAATTCGTAGGAGCATCAAGGTGCGGGGGCATGCACGTGTCTAGTCGTGTTCGGCCACCGATTGCTTTAAAATCCGTAAACTTGTTAGTCTTAGACAGATTGGGGTCCATCCATGCATGATTTTGGCAGTTTTTGCCAGAGCTGCATGCGTCATCCACCCCACCTTCCATGTTTTTTCCATTTCATTTTTTAATTTCAATCTACTACATCTTTTAAAATGAAAGTCCAAATTAAGTTTACTTTGCATATTTGTTTTCGTTGTGGCAAGAACTTTTGAACAAGACCAATCTTGTGTATATTTTGACAACTTAAAAAAAAAGATCCTTGTTTCAATATTCAAACTTGATAGTCGTAACATTAAATCTTCCCAACTTTCATCAAGTTCAAATGCTTTTAAGGTTTTAGGGTTTTGGTCTTAGGGCTTAGTGTTTATGGTTTAAGTTTTAGTTTTGAAACTTGCCAAATTTATCATAGTTACTATCAACTTTTAGTAGTTCAAACTTGCCCGGTCGCCTGTTTTGCCTCACGATTCGTAAATTCGTTGGATTCCGCACGAGGGCACACCAAGTTTTGTGTTTCTGTTTCTGAAACTTGCAATTTTGTCATTCACTCGTACCAAGTTTCAATGGTTGAAACTTAACGAAATTTTCAAAACTCACCAAAATGCATTCAAAATGGATCTTATTGAAAGCCCTCGCCACAAGTGCCAGAGCTAAATCCGGTAGATCTCGGATAGGGGGTCCTGATCTGGTAGTCTTGGCTACATGTAACAGGCGATGTTTACCCAGGTCCGGGCCCTGTCGAGGAGGTAAAACCCTATGTCTTGGTTTGATTGTAGTATTATCGATGGAGTACAAAGTACAGGTGATGTACCGAGAGATCATATGTCAATGAGTTCATCCCACTATGGACCTGACAACACGGTTTATATAGATAACAGAGCCTAGGGTTACATATAAGTTGGTTGCATCGAGGGACAAATGTGCCGGAGACTACCGCTAAACCTTGAAGTATGCGCCAAGTCTTCGGGTCATTCCTTCTTGGTGTTCTTGGGTTAAACGAATGCGGCCCACCAGTTGATGATCTTTGTTGAAGGGATGAGCCCAGGGAAGGCTCAAGGAGACGAGTCTGTTGGGAAACGTAGTAGAAAACAAAAAATTTGCCTACGATCACCTAGGAACAATATGAAGATGCATAACGGGTTGTGATCAACGATCGTTACCGACTCCGGGAGTGCAGCGAAGTAGACGAGTCGGTGTAGATCGTACTTGAAATCCCTCGAACGTTGATGACGATTTCGCGAACCACCTGAGGATGACATGTACCTAGGGTAGGGTCCTAGGCCTGACCTACACGAGCTACCCAAGGACAGTACATATGAGGATCCAAGATTTACATAGTTAGAAAGGAGGTGTCGACTGGAATGACCGCAGCATGCAAGTCACTCGACACAAGATCCACTCGGTTACTCCACCACCACTCGACCGTCCTGGTTCACTCGGAGTACCTCATTTCACTCGAAGAACAGAAGACCTAGAGCCACACCAGGATGGCAATGGTCAGGCGATCAGTTCGTCACTGTAATGATCATTAAATGTGGGTGTTATCAGTAACGCTCGCACCTTTACTGTCTCATTGAACCCTTGCGTTACGGAGGCCTGTGAGGGGT
>NW_025236910.1:0-4992 GCF_018294505.1 Triticum aestivum | reverse complement strand
TTCCACGATTGATGATCCTCGTGGTGCGTTTACGTGTCCGTCGTCAACACTCAATTTTGGCCGATTCTACGGTCCCAGGGCGATTTCCACGATTGACGAACCCCGGGGTGCGTTTACGTCTCGTTCATCAACAATCCTAGTTTTGTTCTTCTGGGCTCTTTCATGGTTTATTACTGTCCGTTTTAGGGTCCCAGAGCAATTTCCACGATTAACTATCCCCGGGGTGTGTTTACGTGTTCGTCCTGAACAGTCATACTTTTGGCCGATTCTGGCCCGTTTCATAAACTATTACTCACCGTTTTCGGGTCCCAATACGATTGCCATGGTTGTTGAACCCCTAGGTGCACTTAAGTGTCAGTCATCAATACTCATAGTTTTGACTGATTCTGGCGCGTTCTTGGACTATTACTCACTGTTTTGGGGTCCCAGAGAGATTTCCACGATTGAATAACCCCGGGGTATGTTTACGTGTCGGTCATCAGCACTCACGGTTTTTGTCGATCCTGACCTGTTTCGTGGACTATTACTCACCGTTTTTGGGTCTGAAAGCAATATCCATGGTTGTTGAACTCCAAGGAGAGCTTACGTGTCGGTCATCAACAATCGCAGTTTTGGCCGATTATGGCCGGTTTCTTGGACTATTACCCAGTTTTGGGGTCCCGGAGTGATTTCCACGACTGACGATCACCGGGGTGCGTTTTTGTGTTGGTCATCAGCACTCACAGTTTTGGCCGATTCTGGCCCGTTTCATGGAGTATTACTCACTGATTTGGGGTCCGTGACAAATTTGAATGATTGACAAACCCCGGGGTGCGTTTATCTATCGTTCATCAATAATCCAAGGTTTGTCCGATTCTGGGCTCTTTCATGGACTATTACTCACAGTTTTGGGGTCCCAAAGCGATTTCCATTGTTGTCGAACCCCAAGGTGTGCTTACATGTTGGTCGTCAAGACTCGTAGTTTGGGCCGATTCTGGCCCGTTTCTTGGACTATTAGTCACCGTTTTAGGGTCCCAAAGTGATTTCCATGATTGACTAACCCCGAGGTGCGTTTACGTGTTGGTCATCAACACTCGTTGTTTTTGTCGATTCTGACCTGTTTCGTGGACTATAACTCATTGTTTTAGGGTCCCAAAGTGATTTCCATGATTGTTGAACCCCAAGGTGCGCTTACGTGTCGGTCATCAACAATATCAGTTTTGGCTGATTCTGACCCACTTCCTCGAGTATTACTCAGTTTTTCCCAGAGTGATTTCCACGATTGACGAACCTCGGGGTGCATTTATGTGTCGGTCATCAACACTTGCTGTTTTTGTCGATGCTGGCCCGTTTCATGGACTATTACTCGCCGTTTTGGGGTCCCGGAGCGATTTCCACGATTGACCAACCCCGAAGTGCGCTTACGTGTCGGTCATCTACAATCACAGTTTTGGCCGATTTCGGCCCATTTCCTGGAATATTACTCAATTTTGGGGCCCCGGAGTGATTTCTACGATTGACGAACACCGGGGTACGTTTATGTGTCGGTCATCAACACTCGCAGTTTTGGCCGATTCTGGCCCGTTTCATGGACTATTGCTCACTATCTTGGGTCCCGGAGCGATTTCCACGATTGACGAACCCCGAGGTGCATTTATGTGTCGTCATCAATAATCCGAGTATTTTCGATTTTGGGCTCTTTCATGACCTATTACTCACCATTTTGGAGTCCTAGAGCGATTTCCACGATTGATGATCCTCGTGGTGCGTTTACGTGTCCGTCGTCAACACTCAATTTTGGCCGATTCTACGGTCCCAGGGCGATTTCCACGATTGACGAACCCCGGGGTTCGTTTACGTCTCGTTCATCAACAATCCTAGTTTTGTTCTTCTGGGCTCTTTCATGGTTTATTACTGTCCGTTTTAGGGTCCCAGAGCAATTTCCACGATTAACTATCCCCGGGGTGTGTTTACGTGTTCGTCCTGAACAGTCATACTTTTGGCCGATTCTAGCCCGTTTCATAAACTATTACTCACCGTTTTCGGGTCCCAATACGATTGCCATGGTTGTTGAACCCCTAGGTGCACTTAAGTGTCAGTCATCAATACTCATAGTTTTGACTGATTCTGGCGCGTTCTTGGACTATTACTCACTGTTTTGGGGTCCCAGAGAGATTTCCACGATTGAATAACCCCGGGGTATGTTTACGTGTCGGTCATCAGCACTCACGGTTTTTGTCGATCCTGACCTATTTCGTGGACTATTACTCACCGTTTTTGGGTCTGAAAGCAATATCCATGGTTGTTGAACTCCAAGGAGAGCTTACGTGTCGGTCATCAACAATCGCAGTTTTGGCCGATTATGGCCGGTTTCTTGGACTATTACCCAGTTTTGGGGTCCCGGAGTGATTTCCACGACTGCGATCACCGGGGTCTGTTTTTGTGTTGGTCATCAGCACTCACAGTTTTGGCCGATTCTGGCCCGTTTCATGGAGTATTACTCACTGATTTGGGGTCCGTGACCAATTTGCATGATTGACAAACCCCGGGGTGCGTTTATCTATCGTTCATCAATAATCCAAGGTTTGTCCGATTCTGGGCTCTTTCATGGACTATTACTCACAGTTTTGGGGTCCCAAAGCAATTTCCATTGTTGTCGAGCCCCAAGGTGTGCTTACATGTTGGTCGTCAAGACTCGCAGTTTGGGCCGATTCTGGCCCGTTTCTTGGACTATTAGTCACCGTTTTAGGGTCCCAAAGTGATTTCCATGATTGACTAACCCCGAGGTGCGTTTACGTGTTGGTCATCAACACTCGTTGTTTTTGTCGATTCTGACCCGTTTCGTGGACTATAACTCACTGTTTTAGGGTCCCAAAGTGATTTCCATGATTGTTGAACCCCAAGGTGCGCTTACGTGTCGGTCATCAACAATATCAGTTTTGGCCGATTCTGACCCACTTCCTCGAGTATTACTGAGTTTTTCCCAGAGTGATTTCCACGATTGACGAACCTCGGGGTGCATTTATGTGTCGGTCATCAACACTTGCCGTTTTTGTCGATGCTGGTCCGTTTCATGGACTATTACTCGCCGTTTTGGGGTCCCGGAGCGATTTCCACGATTGACCAACCCCGAAGTGCGCTTACGTGTCGGTCATCTACAATCACAGTTTCGGCCCATTTCGGCCCATTTCCTGGAATATTACTCAATTTTGGGGCCCCGGAGTGATTTCTACGATTGACGAACACCGGGGTACGTTTATGTGTCGGTCATCAACACTCGCAGTTTTGGCCGATTCTGGCCCGTTTCATGGACTATTGCTCACTATCTTGGGTCCCGGAGCGATTTCCACGATTGACGAACCCCGAGGTGCGTTTATGTGTCGTCATCAATAATCCGAGTATTTTCGATTTTGGGCTCTTTCATGACCTATTACTCACCATTTTGGAGTCCTAGAGCGATTTCCACGATTGATGATCCTCGTGGTGCGTTTACGTGTCCGTCGTCAACACTCAATTTTGGCCGATTCTAGGGTCCCAGGGCGATTTCCACGATTGACGAACCCCGGGGTGCGTTTACGTCTCGTTCATCAACAATCCTAGTTTTGTTCTTCTGGGCTCTTTCATGGTCTATTACTCACCGTTTTAGGGTCCCAGAGCGATTTCCACGATTAACTATCTCCGGGGTGCGTTTACGTGTTCGTCCTGAACAGTCATAATTTTGGCCGATTCTGGCCCGTTTCATAAACTATTACTCACCGTTTTGGGGTCCCAATACGATTGCCATGGTTGTTGAACCCCTAGGTGCACTTAAGTGTCAGTCATCAACACTCATAGTTTTGACTGATTCTGGCGCGTTTCTTGGACTATTACTCACTGTTTTGGGGTCCGAGAGAGATTTCCACGATTGAAGAACCCCGGGGTACGTTTACGTGTCGGTCATCAGCACTCACGGTTTTTGTTGATCCTGACCTGTTTCGTGGACTATTACTCACCATTTTGGGGTCTGAAAGCAATATCCATGGTTGTTGAACTCCAAGGAGAGCTTACGTGTTGGTCATCAACAATCGCAGTTTTGGCCAATTATGGCCGGTTTCTTGGACTATTACCCAGTTTTGGGGTCCCGGAGTGATTTTCACGACTGACGATCACCGGGGTGCATTTTTGTGTTGGTCATCAGCACTCATAGTTTTGGCTGATTCTGGCCCGTTTCATGGAGTATTACTCACTGATTTGGGGTCCATGACCAATTTGCATGATTGACAAACCCCGGGGTGCGTTTATCTATCGTTCATCAATAATCCAAGGTTTGTCCGATTGTGGGCTCTTTCATGGACTATTACTCACAGTTTTTGGGTCCCAAAGCGATTTCCATGGTTGTCGAACCCCAAGGTGTGCTTACATGTTGGTCGTCAAGACTCGCAGTTTGGGCCGATTCTGGCCCGTTTCTTGGACTATTAGTCACCGTTTTAGGGTCCCAAAGTGATTTCCATGATTGACTAACCCCGAGGTGCGTTTACGTGTTGGTCATCAACACTCGTTGTTTTTGTCGATTCTGACCCGTTTCGTGGACTATAACTCACTGTTTTAGGGTCCCAAAGTGATTTCCATGATTGTTGAACGCCAAGGTGCGCTTACGTGTCGGTCATCAACAATATCAGTTTTGGCCGATTCTGACCCACTTCCTCGAGTATTACTCAGTTTTTCCCAGAGTGATTTCCACGATTGACGAACCTCGGGGTGCATTTATGTGTCGGTCATCAACACTTGCTGTTTTTGTCGATGCTGGCCCGTTTCATGGACTATTACTCGCCGTTTTGGGGTCCCGGAGCGATTTCCACGATTGACCAACCCCGAAGTGCGCTTACGTGTCGGTCATCTACAATCACAGTTTTGGCCGATTTCGGCCCATTTCCTGGAATATTACTCAATTTTGGGGCCCCGGAGTGATTTCTACGATTGACGAACACCGGGGTACGTTTATGTGTCGGTCATCAACACTCGCAGTTTTGGCCG
>NW_025236909.1:0-4992 GCF_018294505.1 Triticum aestivum | reverse complement strand
CATCTCCCAACAACGCTCATTATCCTTCAAAGCATCATCACAGACATCATCAAGTACTATCAATAACATTTTATTTTTCACGTGGTTAGAAAGAGCACGCTAAAGAGAATCCAAATTACCAATCTTTGCCTCATTTCCAGTACATGATTCTATGACCTCTTTAACCTCTTCTCATTGAGGTCATCTAGAATCAAAATTATTAGCTGGAAGTGAGACTTCACTCATTGATGGTTGCAAATATGTTGGGTCAAAGTAGTCTTTCCAACAACCACCAATTCAAACTACCACCAAAATAGGAAGACTTGATGATGTGCTTGTTCACGTCCTGGTACAACTTGAACGTTCATACCCCCGGTCTTACTCTTATCCCATAATGCATCACAGCTAGCAGGAAGATTGATCCAGACGGATGGGTTTTTTTTTGGCGTGTAACTACGTTTAGACGAGGCTTGTTCCTGCCCTAGTGTGAACTCTCATCTAGGGTTTCCTTGCCTCTCGCCGGCGTCTCCTATGGTCCGTGGACCATGAAGGCGCGGTGGATTCCGACCCTTGCAGATGGGAGGGCTTCGTTTTTAAGTGTTTTTTGCTTTGTTTTGTTAGGGTTTATGCCGTGCTCAAGAAGACGAGGCAGCGGCGGCTTTCTTGAAGATGGAATAAGTTCCTTCCCGCCTAGTCTCTGTCTAGGTGATGTTTCAAGCATCGTTGGAAGGCGTGTGGAGGTTTGTCTCTGATGGATCTCGTGGGATCCGGTCGGCGTTTGTCCTTGGTGGAACCGACTGGATCCGTTCATAGTTCATCTACGTCTGTGTGCCTGCAAGTTTGGATCCATCTAATCTACACATCTCTCCATCGGCGTTGGTTGCTTTTCTGGTTCGCTCGCTCTATGGGCCTTAGCACGACGACTTCCTGAGTGTCTACTAGAACAATGTTTGCCCTGGCTCCGACGAGGGCTTCCGTGCTTCTAGTCGTCGCTAGGTGATCTACAGACCTGGATGCAGATGTAAATTCTAGTTTTTTTATATTACCTTGACAGTTGATGAATACATCGGAAGTTTCCTCGAAAAAAAAAAAACTTCGTTTAGACTAGTCCCACTTCTATCTCGTCAAGTTTTAGTCAAGCTCGTGCGCCTAGTCGATCCTTTGGTGTCGACTGCCATTTGTTTTTTTTAGATCCTACCTAGTCACTGTCCATTGATTAAAATGTGTGTACGCCTTCTGTGACAAGTAGAGATTTGATTGTATGCTACTGGTCAACTAACAGCAATAATAACGGCAGTACCTTTCATTCCTGCACTAATTTCCTGGCGTACGTGGACATGTTCGGCCCATGTCTCAACTCTAGAGCATGTGGCGCTTTGGCTGGGTTGAATACACGTACACCACAGAGCATCGGCCCATGTTGTCAGACAGTGTGGCTCGTCTTATAAATTCTCCCCGATCAAGCTAGTGGTAATCTCATAGGATAAGCAAGCTAGCTAGATCGAGAGCAATGGCAGTCACATCCCCATCTGCCCGCATTCCCATCCTCCTCCTAGTGCTAGCACTCTCAACCATGCCTGCTTCTTCTTTTTCGAGACCGGCTCCAGCCAATGGCAGCGACACAGACATCGCCGCGCTGCTGGCTTTCAAAGCCCGGCTCACCGACCCTGCCGGTGTCCTCGCCAACAACTGGACCGGCACGTCTTTCTGCCACTGGGTCGGCGTCTCGTGCAGCCACCGCCGGCAGCGCGTCACCGCTCTCTCCTTCTCTGAAACGCCGCTTTTTGGATCGTTGGTGCCTCACCTTGGTAACCTCTCTTTCCTCTCCTTCCTTCAAATTATCCATGCTAACCTCACGGGCTCCATCCCACCCCAACTTGGCAGGCTACACCGGCTTAGATACCTTCGCCTTAAAGGAAATGGACTTTCAGATGACATTCCTACTACCCTAGGTAACCTCACAAGGCTTGACTTCCTTAGTCTAAGTTATAACCAACTCACGGGCCAAATACCTCCCAATTTATTTATCCATATGCGGGCACTTGACATACTTTCGCTGGCTGGAAATGAATTGCGTGGCCAAATACCACCCTATCTATTCAACAACACGCATTCCTTGACAGCCATCGACTTTGGTGACAATTATCTCTCGGGTCAGATACCATCCTATCTATTCCACAACACACCTTACTTGACAGACATATACTTTGGTATTAATAGTCTCTCTGGTCAGATCCCAACCGCTCTTAGCAATATCACCAATCTCACTCTTTTAGACCTCTCCTTCTCCAATCTCACTGGACACATACCGGCAGAGTTCGGACTAATGCAAAAACTCACCGACCTATATCTTGGATCCAATCAACTTACCGGTACGATTCAAGCTTCCCTCGGAAATTTAACCAACCTGCATATCCTAGCTTTGGAAGCAAATAAATTATCAGGCTCGGTACCACCAACGCTTGGGAACATTGCAACTTTAGAGTTTCTTAATCTTCCAAAGAACAATTTAGAGGGAAACATGGAATTCCTTTCGGCTCTTTCCAATTGCAGAAACCTCCAACAAATTGGCTTAGGGGCCAATTCTTTCGCAGGCTACCTCCCTGAATATATGGGAAACCTCTCTTCACGATTAGTCACCTTCGATGCAGGTTACAACAAGTTAATAGGTGGACTTCCTGTAGCAATCTCAAACATAAGCAGCCTTGAATTGTTAGCTCTTCCTAATAACCAACTCAGCGAGCCGATTCCAAAATCCATCGCCATGATGAAAAATCTCACGTGGCTTGATCTCTCTAGCAATGAAATTTTAGGCACTATCCCAACTGAAATGGGCATGCTTGGGAGTCTACAACAAGTGTTTCTCCAAGGAAACAAATTCCTTGGCTCTATACCAAGCACCTTCGGTAATCTTAGTAGGTTAGAGAAAATCGACTTGTCTAATAATCAACTAAGTTCAATGATACCTGCAAGTCTATTCCGCCTTGTCAAGCTTATCATACTCGATCTTTCCTGCAATTCTTTTGATGGAGCACTACCGACGGACGTTTCTGGGCTAATACAAACATACAAAATGGACATTTCTTCTAATTTCTTGATTGGAAGCATCCCAAAATCAATTGGAAAACTCAAGATGCTAGCATACCTAAATCTATCCCACAACTCGTTCGGAGGCCCCATACCAGAACCACTTCAAAAGCTAACTAGCTTAGCTTCATTAGACCTCTCCTTCAACAACATCTCTGGTACCATTCCTACGTTCCTTGCAAACTTTACCGACTTGACTACCTTGAACCTCTCATTCAACATGTTGGAAGGCCAAATACCAGAGGGGGGTGTTTTTTCAAACCTCTCGTTGCAGTCTTTGATCGGGAATGCTGGACTATGTGGCGCTCCACACCTAGGATATTTGCCATGTGTTAACAAATATCATTCAAGTAGTAGACACCCGCTAAAATTTCTACTCCCAATTGCCACCGTAGCTCTTGGAAGTATTGCTATTTCCTTATACCTATCGACCAGAAAGAAACTGAAGAACAAGGAGGACATAAAAATTTCTTTAGATTCAACTGATGGCATAGGCCACCGAATAGTCTCCTGCCGAGAGCTCATTCGTGCCACAAATAATTTCAACGAAGATAACATTTTGGGATCTGGAAGCTTTGGAAAGGTCTTCAAGGGCGAGCTGAATGGTTTGATGGTGGCAATAAAAGTTCTTGACATGCAGCTGGAGCAAGCCATGAGAAGCTTTGATGCCGAGTGTCGTGTGCTTCGCATGGCGCGGCACCGCAACCTGATACGGATACTCAACACCTGTTCCAACCTAGACTTTAGAGCACTTGTGCTTCAATACATGCCAAATGGCAGCTTAGAGAAGCTGTTACACCAGTCTCAGAGCACAGTGCACTTGGGGTTCCTCGAGAGGCTTGACATCATGCTTGATGTGTCGATGGCAATGGAGTATCTACACCATGATCACTATGAGGTGATTTTGCACTGTGACTTGAAGCCGAGCAATGTGTTGTTTGATGAGGAAATGACTGCTCATGTGGCGGATTTCGGCATTGCGAGGCTTCTTCTAGGCGATGACAACTCCATGATTTGTGCGAGCATGCCCGGAACAGTTGGCTACATGGCACCAGGTATTCAACTAGCGAACTATTATGTAATTATATTTACCGTATATGCTTGTTCTGATAAGTGTTCATGTTACATAGAGTATGGATCTCTTGGAAAAGCATCACGGAAGAGCGACGTGTTCAGCTATGGGATCATGCTCCTTGAAGTTTTTACGGGAAGAAGACCCATAGATGCAATGTTTGGGGGAGAACTAACTCTTAGGAAGTGGGTACACCGTGCATTCCCCATGGAGCTTCTTCATGTCGTCGATGACCAGCTACTTCAAGGCCAGGCCTCTTCTCCTAGCTGCAACTTGCATGAAGGATTCATCGTGCCGGTATTCGAGCTAGGTTTGCTCTGCTCTAGCCACTCGCCAGACCAGAGGATGATGATGAGCGACGTGACCGTGAGGTTGAAGAAGATCAAAGTGGAGTACAACAAAAGGACAGCCACGCCATGGCGTGTCCTAGCACGGTGACCGAACTCCTTTGCTCGTATTTATGTTCCTGGAGGATGAGGTCGAGAGGGGGACAATTTTTGGTGAGCCGCAACAACCAGCTGGCTCCGTCGATCTAGCATGAGTTTCCAGAAGTTTTTTAATTTCCTCCTTGCTTTGTTTGTTTGCTCCGTGTGACAGGTTGTTGGTTTAGTAGTACTAATCAGTATGTTTTCGTTACTTCCAGTGATGTATCGAGCTTTTACTTACTTTCACTGATGTAATATGTATGTTATCATAAGGAAGATAGACCTTATGTCCAAAATTCATATAAAAATTCAAAAAGGGGTAAAAAGTTGTACACAACTGAGAAGTGCCCAGAACAGATTGCAGAGAGTGATTATTCAATTTATTAGAGCATCTATAGCCAGACGCCCCAAACCCGCCCTATACGATCA
>NW_025236908.1:0-4992 GCF_018294505.1 Triticum aestivum | reverse complement strand
ACCACAACATGTTGGTGCCATGTCATCACGCCATGCTAAGTTTCATGATCTTCAGGCGTGTTTTGGATTTACAGGAATTACAAAACCAAGTTTCTCAACCTTTCCGGCCGAGCCACGATGCCCAGATGTTAGAATTTCATTGTCATTTCTTGCATGGGATCTATAAATTCACCAAAGGACACACATGTGATTTTTCAACCAACTTTAGTGCACTAGAGCATGTGCTTCTAGTTCAAATTTGAATTATGCACATTAAATGCCCAAAAATTCAATTAATGTATAAATAGGCCAAACGAACCCGGAATAATTCCAAAATTTAGCACCATTCTTCTATTTGGTCTAATCTGCATGTGTAAAAAGATAAGGCGGGAGAAGGTAGTGTACGCATGTCGTTTCGCACACGAAGGTGACACGTTCCCTCTCAGAACCACGAGCCTTGTTAAGAGAAGCTCCGGTTTGCAAGAAGCTTGTACCAAAGCTTGTCCCAATTCAGCCAAAAAAATTACCACATCTTGTTGATGCCATGTCATGACACCATGCCAAGTTTCATGATTTTCAGGCGTGTTTTGGATTACATGAATTAAAAAACCAAGTTTCTCAATCTTTCCGGCCGAGCCACGACGCCCAGATGTTTGAATTTCATCCCCATTTCTTGCATGGGACCTTGAAATTCACCCAAGGACACACATGTGATTTTTGAACCAACTTGGGTGCACTGGAGCATGTGCTTGTAGTTCAAATTTGAATTATGCACATTAAATGCCCAGAAATTGAATTAATGTATAAATAAGGGCCAAACGAACCTAGAATAATTCCAAAATTTAGCACAATACTTGTATTTGGTCTAATCTGCCTGTGTAAAAAAGTTAAGGCGGGAGAAGGCAATGAATGTATGTCGTGTCGCACATGGAGGCGACACGTTCCCTCTCGGAACCACGAGCCTTCTGGAGAGAAGCTCCGGTTTGCAAGAAGTTTGTACCAAAGTTTGTCCCAATTCAGCCAAAAAATTTACCACAACATGTTGGTGCCATGTCATGACACCATGCCAAGTTTCATAATTTTCAGGCATGTTTTGGATTTACATGAATTAAAAAACCAAGTTTATCAATCTTTTTGTCCGAGCCACGACGCCTAGATGTTTAAATTTCATTCACATTGCATGCACGGGACCTAGAAATTCACTCAAGGACACACCTGTGATTTTTGAACCAACTTTGGTGCACTGGAGCGTGTGCTTGTAGTTGAAATTTGAATTATGCACATTAAATCACCAGAAATTCAATCAATGTATAAGAAAGTCCAGACGAACCCGGAATAAATCCAAATTTTAATACGACACTCATATAGTTCTGTGTTGCCTCTGTAAAAAATCAAGGGGGGAGGCGTATATCGTTTCGCACACAAAGGTGACACGTCCCCCCTCGGGAACCACGAGTCTTCTCGAGAGAAGCTCCGGTTTGCAAGAAGCTTATACAAAAAACGTGTCCAAATGTGGCCAATTTTTTTACCACTACATGTTGGTGCCAAGAAATGACACCATGCCAAGTTTCATGATTTTCAGGCGAGTTTTGAATTTCCAGGAATTTAAAAACCAAGTTTCTCAATGTTCCCGGCCGAGCCACGACGCCTAGATGTTTGAATTTCATTCCCATTTCTTGCATGGGACCTATAAATTCACCCAAAGACACACACGTGATTTTTCAACAAACTTTGGTGCACTGGAGCATGTGCTCGTAGTTCAAATTTGAATTATGCACATTAAATGCCTAGAAACTCAATCAATGCATAAAAATGCCAAACGAACCCGGAATAATTCCAAATTTAAACATGACACTCATGTAGTTGCATGTTTACTATACATAAATGTTCTAGCATGCACTTCACCATCATTTCCCTCCGTAACACCATTTTGTATTTCAAAACATAATGAAAAAAATCAGGTATACCACAAACAGTTTACTAGAAAGAATCGTGTGGGATGCGATATAGAATATCTTGCCACAATGTCTTGTCTGGCTTACGCACGAAGCTTCCTCGTCTATAGTCCACCGCCCCCGCTTGAACCACACTTGCGTGCGAGTTTCTCATGGCACTGAGCAAATTTTTTTGCCACCGCGGAAATATCTATCTTCCTGCCCCCTCCCTCCCACCAACAACCACATTTCCACTGTTCCTCCTTGCTTTCCAAGTTCAAACCTTCACTGCTTCTTACTGGCAGCTGAGCCTCCTCACCGATGACCCTTCTTCTTATAGCGCCGCCTCCTCGCCGGCTACCCTTCTTCTTGTCATGCCACCTCCTCGCCGGCGACCCTTCTTCTTGCAACACCGCCTTCTTATCAGCGACCATTCTTCTTGATGTGCGGCCTCCTCGCCGCCAACCCTTCTTCTTGTTGTGCGGCCTCATCAATATTTTCAAGTAATCCACACCCGACCCACACTATCCTCCTCTCTCCGCGTCCCACATGCCCCGACCGATGGCGTGACACCTTCCGCCAAAATCACTATCCACCTCCTCCAATTAAGCGCTGCCCATGGACATTTTGCACACAATATAACGTGGAGCTCAATAGCATCTGGCAGCTGAGAAGCAAATCGCGGCCGCACGCGCACATGAGGTTGCTATGGCTGCCATGCATGCTGATCGCCAGATCTTGGAGGGGCACCTCGTCTTCGAGGCCACTGTCGACACCACCACGCGGTTGTCTACTTTAAAATACAGTTCATGCTGTTTCCTCAAGGCCACCGCCAGTGCCTTCTATTGATTTGTCCTCTGTAATGTTAATATGCAATCTTATGTACAGTTAACAATTTGGTCCTCTAAAATGTAATGTTCACTTAACAGTTTTGTCCTCTGAAATGTAATGTTCAGTTAACAGTTTGGTCCAACAATTGCTATATTTCATAGTACTATTCTCAAGCATTCTTTGTTTTGTTAATTTTCTTATCTTCTAGTACATGTTTCGATTAAGCAATGTCGTGCTCAGTTAACTGTTTTGGTTCATTTGGTTTGCTGTCCATTTAACTATTTGGTTCAATTCTGCAATTTTATTTTCATTTGTTGTGGGTACAATTTTGTATTGTTATGCATGTGAAATAAATCGAATTTGGCTATACTCAAGACATATTCTACCAATAGTATGGCAACTCTCAGTTAACCTGATCAAGAGCTTCCTTATGTATGTTGCAGGGAAACAATGGGAGACACTGCGGTTTACCATCAAGGTTTGCTCATGCATGGTCCTTTCGCTAATAGAACATTATTGTGCAGTTGCGGGAATCATTCTAATAATTAGGTTTCTTACAATTCGGTCTTGCACATGTAGGTCCTGCTGTCAGAGGCTTAGACCCACTGTTTGACCCATCTTGCATATGGGGAAATGAGATGTCCATGAATATCAATCAAGTCAAGAAACTCAGAAAGATTGTTAGTATGAAGAAACTTGCGACGAATAACAGCAAGTTCTTTGTTTGCACAATGAAGAAGAAATCAGTCAACTATAGTATGGTACTAACTCTTTTACCTTGTTTTTACCCCTTGTTCCATCTCAAAATTTATAATAGTGATTTATGCATATCTTTATTTTCAGTACTTTTCAAAGCAGTTCATCGATGATTACCACTCAAACCACCTGCATGGTCAATAGGCGAGGAAGGTATTCATTCAACACCCACGGTCCAATATTGAAGTCTTCCTGAAGAGGATGAAGGTTGGGTGAGCAATTATCCATAGCCACTGGCCTAAAGTTGCAAGGACATTCAACATCATTGCAGGCTCAATATTTGGCTTCCGCTTCTGAAGTTTCACAGATGAGATTCATCTTTCTATTTACCGTGTAAGATGCTACTTTCCAAAAGTTTTCGATGTAGCATGTGAAACATGGTGCTGTTGTCTAATGGCGTAACTGAGTGCCGAAGCTATCTGATGTAATTCGATTATGAAATCCTGGTTTCCGTTATACGGATATGAAATATCTGGAGTGTTTTATAAGAAATATCAATTTGATTACTACATGGATTATCAATAATAGGCTAGTTACCCTTCTTATTGGGGTTTTCTATTGTAGACGGTTACTCAGACAACATCGTCGGTGATGAACTCAAACAACCCACACGGTTTCTAGAAAGTAGGCGTGTTCAACCAACTAACAATCACACACGGCTTCTGGCAGAGAACTGTTTTCATTAGGCCACCTTGCACAAATGTTTCCACAGAAAAAACTGTGTGTGATATACATACGAACGGAAATGTTTTTCTGGGATTCACTGTGTGGGATGTACATAAGAACGGAGACGTTTGGGTTTTGCTGCCTTGCCAAATCGCACACGAGCTCATTTTGCCCCAGTTTGTTTGCCAGGACGGCCTAGCCCCGACGGTTTCTGGAATATCTTGGTCTCAACACATGAGTAGGTGGCTCTGATACGTCTCCGTCTTGTCTATAATTTTTGATTGTTCCATGCCAATATTACTCAACTTTCATATACTTTTGGTAACTTTTTATATTATTTTTGGGACTAACATATTGATCCAGTGCCCAGTGCCAGTTCCTGTTTGTTGCATGTTTTATGTTTCACAGAAAACCCATATCAAACGGAGTCCAAACGGGATAAAAATGGACGGAGAATTATTTTGGAATATTTATGATTTTTGGGAAGTAAAATCAACACAAGACGATGCCCGAGGTGGCCACGAGGCAGCGGGGCACGCCCCTCACCCTCATGGGCCCCTCGTAAGGCGGTTGTTGCTCTTCTTTGGCCGCAAGAAATCTAATTTTTGAAAAAATATCTGGGCGAAGGTTTCAATCCAATCGGAGTTCCGGATCTCCGGATATAAAAGAAATGATGCCAGGGCAGAATCGAGGAGCGCAGAAACAGAGACAGACAGAGAGACAGATCGAATCTCGGAGGGTCTCTCGCCCCTCCCAAGCCATGGAGGCCATGTACCAGAGGGAAAACTCTTCTCCCATCCAGGGAGAAGGTCAAGGAAGAAGAAGA
>NW_025236907.1:0-4992 GCF_018294505.1 Triticum aestivum | reverse complement strand
GACGGAGGACGTACTTGCTACACATTTCTTTTGGCCAAAGATGAGACGGGATGTTGAGCGTTTTATTGCTCGCTGCACTACATGTCAAAAAGCTAAGTCACGACTCAATCCTCATGGTTTATATATGCCTTTGCCTGTACCTAGTGTTCCTTGGGAGGATATATCTATGGACTTTGTTTTAGGTTTACCTCGAACAAAGAAGGGGAGGGATAGCATATTTGTTGTCGTGGATAGATTCTCGAAAATGGCACACTTTATACCATGTCATAAAAGCGATGATGCTGTTAATGTTGCTGATTTGTTCTTTCGTGAAATTATTCGCTTGCATGGTGTGCCAAATACTATTGTTTCAGATCGTGATACTAAATTTCTTAGCCACTTTTGGAGATGTTTATGGGCTAAGTTGGGGACTAAACTGCTTTTTAGTACTGCTTGTCACCCCCAAACTGATGGCCAAACTGAAGTAGTCAATAGAACGTTGTCTACTATGCTTAGGCTGTTTTGAAGAATAATAAGAAAATGTGGGAGGAATGCTTGCCTCATATTGAATTTGCTTATAATCGTTCATTGCATTCTACTACTAAGATGTGCCCTTTTGAAGTTGTGTATGGTTTCCTACCTCGTGCACCTATTGATTTGTTGCCTCTTCCATCTTCGGAGAAGGTTAATTTTGATGCTAAACAACATGCTGAATTGATTTTAAAAATGCATGAGTTAACTAAGGAAAACATTGAGCGTCTGAATGCTAAATATAAACTTGCTGGAGATAAGGGTAGAAAACATGTTGTGTTTGCACCTGGAGATCTTGTTTCGTTACATTTAGCATTCATACGCTCAATGTTTTCCTTAGTTAACTCATGCATTTTAAAAATCAATTCAGCACGTTGTTTAGCATCAAAATTAACCTTCTCCGAAGATGGAAGAGGCAACAAATCAATAGGTGCACGAGGTAGGAAACCATACACAACTTCAAAAGGGCACATCTTAGTAGTAGAATGCAATGAACGATTATAAGCAAATTCAATATGAGGCAATCATTCCTCCCACATTTTCTTATTATTCTTCAAAACAGCCCTAAGCATAGTAGACAACGTTCTATTGACTACTTCAGTTTGTCCATCAGTTTGGGGGTGACAAGTAGTACTAAAAAGCAGTTTAGTCCCCAACTTAGCCCATAAACATCTCCAAAAGTGGCTAAGAAATTTAGTATCACGATCTAAAACAATAGTATTTGGCACACCATGCAAGCGAATAATTTCATGAAAGAACAAATCAGCAACATTAACAGCATCATCGCTTTTATGACATGGTATAAAGTGTGCCATTTTCGAGAATCTATCCATGACAACAAATATGCTATCCCTCCCCTTCTTTGTTCGAGGTAAACCTAAAACAAAGTCCATAGATATATCATCCCAAGGAACACTAGGTACAGGCAAAGGCATATATAAACCATGAGGATTGAGTCGTGACTTAGCTTTTTGACATGTAGTGCAGCGAGCAATAAAATGCTCAACATCCCGTCTCATCTTTGGCCAAAAGAAATGTGTAGCAAGTATGTCCTCCGTCTTCTTCACGCCAAAGTGTCCCATTAATCCTCCTCCATGCGCCTCCTGCAACAACAATAGACGAACGTAGCTAGCTGGAATGCATAGCTTGTTAGCACGAAACACAAATCCATCGTTAACAACAAACTTGTTCCACATTCTTCCTTCTTTACAATTCTGCATTACATCTTTAAAATCAGCATCATGCACATATTGATCTTTGATGGTCTCCAAACCAAATATTTTGAAGTCAAGTTGTGAAAGCATAGTATAGCGACGAGACAATGCATCAGCAATAACATTTTCTTTTCCCTTCTTGTTTTTAATGACATAAGGGAAAGTCTCAATGAATTCAACCCATTTAGCATGTCTACGATTCAGTTTAGCTTGACTTTTAATATGTTTCAAAGATTCATGATCAGAATGTATAACAAATTCTTTGGGCCATAAATAATGTTGCCATGTTTCTAAAGTCCGAACAAGAGCATATAATTCTTTATCATAAGTAGAATAATTCAAACTAGGCCCACTCAATTTTTCAGAAAAGTATGCAACAGGTTTGCCATCTTGTAATAACACACCTCCTAATCCAATTCCACTAGCATCACATTCAAGCTCAAAAGTCTTATTAAAATCAGGAAGTTGGAGTAAAGGAGCATGTGTCAACTTATCTTTCAATACCGTGAAGGCTTCTTCCTGTGCGGTACCCCAAAGAAAAGGCACATCTTTCTTTGTAAGCTCATTGAGAGGTGCAGCAATTGTGCTGAAATCTCTCACAAAACGCCTATAGAATCCAGCGAGGCCAAGAAAACTCCTCACTTGTGTGACCGTTTTGGGCTGCGGCCAACTCTCAGTAGCTTCAATCTTGGCTTTATCAACTTCAATTCCCCGTGGAGTAACAACATAGCCAAGAAAAGATACTCGGTCGGTGCAAAAGGTGCACTTCCCAAGGTTACCAAACAAACATGCATCACGTAGAGCAATAAAAACAGCACGTAAATGTTCCAAATGTTCTTCCAAAGATCTGCTATAAATCAATATGTCATCAAAGTAAACTACCACAAATCGTCCAATGAAAGCACATAAAACTTCGTTCATTAATCTCATGAAAGTACTAGGTGCATTAGTTAACCCAAAAGGCATGACTAACCACTCATATAATCCAAACTTAGTTTTAAATGCTATTTTCCATTCATCTCCCAATTTCATATGAATTTGATGGTAGCCACTACGCAAATCAACTTTGGAGAATATTGTAGAGCCACTCAATTCATCAAGCATATCATCTAGCCTAGGAATAGGATGACGATAACGAATAGTAATATTATTAATGCCTCTACAATCAACACACATACGTGATGTACCATCCTTTTTCGACACTAGAATAATAGGAACAGCACAAGGACTAAGGGATTCGCGTATATAACCTTTGTCGAGAAGCTCTTGTACTTGACGCATAGTCTCCTTCGTCTCCTCTGGATTGGTATGGTATGGTGCACGGTTTGGCAGTGAAGCACCGGGAATTAAGTCAATCTGATGCTCAATCCCTCGAATAGGCGGTAATCCCGGTGGCACGTCTTGTGGAAAGACGTCAGCAAAGTCCTGCAAAATGTTAGTGACAGCAGGAGGCAAAGAGGAAGGCACGTCCTCGAATGAAAATAATGCCTCTTTGCACACAAAAGCATAGCAAACAGATTTGCTGAAATCTAGCTCATCAATATCAGATTTTGTGGCAAATAAACATGCACTTTTCAATTTAATTTCAGAAGCAACACTAGATGGTTTATTATTAGGCTTCATTTGTTGCTCAAATTCTTTTGCCACAATCTGATTTTCGCTCTTATTCTTCTCCTGTTTTGCTTTATTAGCTCTATTAATATCATCTTTCAAAATGGAATCAGGAGTCATAGGAAGCAAAGTAATATTTTTATCCTTATGAACAAGAGTATAGTGATTGTTTCTACCATGGTGTACAGAATTTTTATCAAATTGCCATGGTCTACCAAGTAATAAGGAACATGCTTGCATAGGTACCACATCACAATCAACATAATCAACATATGTAGAGATACTAAAATGCACACGAATAGTACGTGTTACCTTAACCTTGCCGCTGTTGTTGAACCATTGGATGTAGTAAGGATGTGGATGTGGTCTTGTGGTGAGAGAAAGCTTCTCCACCATCTCCATTCTAGCCAAGTTGTTGCAGCTCCCTCCGTCTATTATGACACGCACAGAACGTTCCTTCACAACTCCCTTGGTATGGAACAAATTGTGCCTCTGATTTTGCTCAGCTTGTGTGACCTGCACACTCAAAACACGTTGAGCAACTAAACATTCATACCTGTCAGCGTCTTCAGGAGCCATGTATTGCGTCTCATGATCAGAATCATCTCCACCATGTTCTTCACGTGTAATAAGAGCCAATGTCTCCTCATCATAGTCACTAGCGGACTCATATCCACCACCCTCGGTAGCAATCATCACACGCGGAGATTTGCATTCTCTCGCATAATGACCTCCTCCCTTACAACGACGACAAATAATATCACTTGTGTGCCCTGTTGATGCCCTGGAAGAAGAAGAACTCTATGCAGGCCAGGCAGGTGCGCTCTTGGCAGATAATGGTGGTTGTTCCTGTTTTCTTGTATCACGGCTGTAGGAGGCACCTGATTGAGGTGCTGGTGTAGTTGAAGTAGAAGATGCACGCGGTGTCCATGATGAAGGTCGGCCTGCAGAAAAGTTAGTTTGCGCCAATGCTTGTCGATCCTGCACTTCACGTTCAGCTTTACAAGCAAGATGGAATAAACGAGTGATATTAGTATACTCCTTATAGTCTAGAATGGTCTGAATCTCTCTATTTAATCCACCCAGAAAACGTGCAAGCCTAGCTTCATTCTCCTCAACAATACCACATCGAATCATGCCAGTTTGTAATTCCTGATAATATTCTTCTACAAAATTTTTTCCTTGTCTTAAACACTGCAATTTTTGAAGCAATTCACGTTGATAATATGGTGGAACCCAACGCGTACGCATAGCAGTTTTCAAAGCAGCCCAAGTAGTTGGAATAGGATATAATCTACAATGTTCAGACCACCAGACACATGCAAAACTAGTGAAAGCACAAACAGCAGCAGCAACCCGTCTCTCCTCGGGATATTGTAAACATGTAAAACGTTGTTCAGTTTCTAACTCCCAAGTAAGATATATATCAGGAACATATCTACCCTCAAATGGTGGAATATTCAATTTCAGTTTAGGAATATGGACATCATCTCGTACCTGAGGTGGTGGTGCAGGCCTACCATTACGAATATATACCTGAGGTCGACCTGCTGGTGGTGGTGCTGGTGGTTGCACGTAGTTCTGATTTTGAGCAACCTCATCCTCGTAATCTCCCACATAATCATCCTCCTCCGCATCAGCAGCAGGAGCCACAGAA
>NW_025236906.1:0-4993 GCF_018294505.1 Triticum aestivum | reverse complement strand
GCTGTGGCGGCAGAAGCGCGAGGCGGTGGGGCGGCGGCTTGCGGTGGCGGCGGCTCCGGCTTGGGGCTCCAGGGGGCCCCGGGTCGGTTTATAAAGGGGGCGGCGGTGGCTTGCGGGAGGGGGCGGTGGCGGCGTGGCCCTCCCGGACTCGGCGGCGGCGGCGATCGGGACTCCAGTCCCGATCCGGATGCGGGACGCGGCGGCGGCTCGGCCTTCGGCCCAGTCAGGCGCGCGGGACCTTTTTTTAAAAAAATTCCGCCGATACTAAGAAAAACCCTAGAAAAATAAATAAAAATCTAAAAAATGCCAAAATAAATTTTCACCGTCTAAATAACATATTTAGCACAAGATGAACATTTTCTTGGCCCTAAAATGCAGTTTTTGAAAAACGTGCAATTTTTTCTAAATTCAAATAAAATAGCCAAAACTCCGAAATAAAATCTTATTTGATTTTTTTATTAAATCCTCAATATTTCTTTTTTTTGGGAAAGTCATTTTATTCCCTCTCTCATATTTTTATAATAGAAATAATTGAAGATAAAAATAAATAAAATCAAATGATCCTATTTTCAAAATTTGAGAGAACTCAAATATGAAAATAACGAAATCCCCAACTCTCTCCGAGGGTCCTTGAGTTGCCTAGAATTTCTGGATCAAGCCAAAAGCAAATAAAATATGATATGCAATGATGATCTAGTGTATAACATTCCCAATTGAAAATTTGGGATGTTACACCGACGTACTTCTTCCTCCTATATATACCTACGTACCCTGAAAAGATCCAGGGATCCAACAAAAAACAATTTCCACCGCCATAACCTTCTGTATCCGTGAGATCCCATCTTGGAGCCTTCGCCGGCGCTCCGCCGGAGGGGGAATCGACCATGGAGGGCTTCTACATCAACACCATAGTCCCTCCGATGAGTTGTGAGTAGTTTATCACAGACTTTCGGGTCCATAGTTATTAGCTAGATGGCTTCTTCTCTATTTTTGGATCTCAATACAATGTTCTCCCCATGTCTTGTGGAGATCTATTTGATGTAACTCTTTTTGCGGTGTGTTTGTCGAGATCTGATGAGTTGTGGGTTTATCATCAAGTTTATCTATGAGAAATATTTGAATCTTCTCTGAATTCTTTTATGTATGATTGAGTTATCTTTGCAAGTCTCTTCGAATTATCAGTTTGGTTTGGCCTACTAGATTGATCTTTCTTGCCATGGGAGAAGTTCTTAGCTTTGGGTTCAATCTTGCGGTGTCCTTACCCAGTGACATAAAGGGTTGCAAAGCACGTATTGTATTGTTGCCATCGAGGATAACAAGATGGGGTTTATATCATATTGCTTGAGTTTATCCCTCTACATCATGTCATCTTTCTTAATGCGTTACTCTGTTCTTATGAACTTAATACTCTAGATGCATGCTGGATAGCGGTCGATGTGTGGAGTAATAGTAGTAGATGCAGGCAGGAGTCGGTCTACTTGTCACAGACGTGATGCCTATATACATGATCATGCCTAGATAATCTCATAATTATTCGCATTTCTATCAATTGCTCGACAGTAATTTGTTCACCCACTGTAATACTTATGCTATCTTGAGAGAAGCCACTAGTGAAACCTATTGCCCCCGGGTCTATCTTTTATCATATAAGCTTTCAATCTACTTTTATTTGCATCTTTACTTTTTGCATCTATATTATAAAATACCAAAAATATATTTATCTTATCATACTATCTCTATCAGATCTCACTTTCGCAAGTGGCCATGAAGGGATTGACAACCCCTTTATTGCGTTGGTTGCGAGTTCTTTGTTTGTTTGTGTAAGTGCGTGGGACTTTTGAGGAGCCTCCTACTGGATTGATACCTTGGTTCTCAAAACTGAGGGAAATATTTACGCTACTATTGCTGCATCACCCTTTCCTCTTCAAGGAAAACCAATGCAAGCTCAAGATGTAGCAAGAAGGATTTCTGGCATCGTTGCCGGGGAGGTCTTCGCTCAAGTCAAGACATACCAAGTACCCATCACAAACTCATCTCCCTCGCATTTACATTATTTGCCATTTGCCTCTCGTTTTCCTCTCCCCCACTTCACCCTTGCCGTTTTATTTGCCCTCTCTTTCCCAATCTTCTCCTCTCTTTCGCTTGCCTTTTTCCGTTTGCTCGTGTGTTAGATCGTTTACCTTGTTGTTATGGCTAGTCCTCCTATCCTTCTTATTACTCCCGAACATGAAATTCTCAATTTTAAACAAAGGAAGGGAGAAAATTTAAAAGATGCTTGGCATATAATTTGCAATGCTCAAAATAGATCTACTAGGAAGCTTTCTACTTCTGTTCTTCTTCGCAATTTTTATGTAGGCATTACTCCTTGGAATAGATGCGTTCTTGATACCGTTACCGGAGGGGATTTCTTGAGTAGCCATACGTTTGATGCTTATACTGCTATGCTAGATTTGTTTGGCCCACCACCTCTTTTGGTTAATGGAACGGTTTTAACTTTAGAACATGTGATGCAACGGCTTGATATTATTGAAAATAAAGTTGCTACTATTGAGTTGATTGAAATTTGGATAAAAAGATTCATAATCACATTACCCAATATGGATCTAGGGTTGGAGTTACTTTGAAAAATCTTAAAGAGAAAGAACCTATAGTTAACGAAAAAATAGATCTAGATTCTGCAAGAATCGGTAAACTTGAGGATATCATTACCAACTTAGGTTTCACGTTTTCTTCCATGAAAAACACTCCAAAACCTCCCACCAAAACTGCTAAGTTTATTTATGTTCCTAAAAATAAGGGTGAATCTTCTAGTAAGGGAGACGCGGATCTCAAATCCATAAGTGTTCATCCCAATTGCCTCTCTATCGTTAAGGAACATTTTGCTACAAACGAATTTCTTGAATTTTTGCCTAAAGATTTAATCATTGCTAAAAAGGGAGAAACCCCTAAAGACCATAAGTTCTCTATCGAGGAATTGAGTGCCAAAGATGGCACTACTTAGATCTATCTTCGCTTTTATGCCTAGCTAGGGGCGTTAAACGATAGCGCTAGTTGGGAGGCAACCCAATTTTATTTGTGTTTTTTCTTTTTGTTTCTGTTTAGTAATAAATTTTGCATCTACCTTCTGTTTAGATGTGTTTTTATGTTTTAGTTAGTGTTTGTGCCAAGTAGAACCTATAGGATAACCTATGATGATAGTTGATTTGATTCTGCTGAAAAACAGAAACTTTGCGCGCATGAAATTAGTTTTGTTAAATCACAGAAACGTGATTTTGCGTTGATTCTTTTCGATGATGATCACTAGACAAAATTTTCAGGACTTCCTATTTTGGTAGGAGTTTTAGAGTTCCAGAAGTTTGCATTAGTTACAGATTGCTACAGACTGTTCTATTTTTGACAGATTCTGTTTTTAGTGTGTTGTTTGCTTATTTTGATGTATCTATGGCTAGTAAAATAATTTATAAACCATAGAGAACTTGGAATACAGTAGGTTTAACACCAAAATAAATAAAGAATGGGTTCATTACAGTATCTTATGTGGTGGTTTTGTTTTCTTTCACTAACGGAGCTTATAAGATTTCCTGTTGAGTTTTGTGTTGTGAAGTTTTCAAGTTTTGGGTAAAGCTTTGATGGACTATGGAATAAGGAGTGGAAAAAGCATAAGCTTGGGGATGCCCATGGCACCCCAAGATGTTCAAGAGTAGCCAAAATCCTAAGCTTGGGGATGCCCCCGGAAGGCATCCCCTCTTTCGTCTTCGTTCATTGGTAACTTTACTTGGAGCTATATTTTTATTCGCCACATGATATGTGTTTTGCTTGGAGCGTCGTGTATTATATTAGTATTTGCTTTTTAGTTTTCCACAATCATCCTTGCTGTACACACCTTTTGGGAGAAGTCTACTTGATTAAAATTTATTAGAATACTCTATGTGCTTCACTTATATCTTTTGAACTTGATAGTTTTTGCTCTAGTGCTTCACTTATATCTTTTAGAGCATCGCGGTGGCTTAATTTTGTAGAAATTGCTAGTCTCTCATGCTTCACTTATATTATTTTGAGAGTCTTTTAGAACAGCATGGTATTTGCTTTGGTTATAAAATTAGTCCTAGAATGGTAGGCATCCAAGTTGGGTATAATAAAAACTATCATAGGAACTGAATTGGATGCTATGATCAATTTGATACTTGATAATTGTTTTGAGATATGGGGGTAGTGATATTAAAAGTCATTCTAGTTTGGGTGATTATTTTTTGAAAGAATGCTTGTGTTGAAGTTTGTGATTCCCGTAGCATGCACGTATGGTGAACCGCTTTTGTGATGAAGTTGGAGCACAATTTTATTTATTTGTTGTCTTCCTTATGAGTGGCGGTCGGGGACGAGCGATGGTCCTTTCCTACCAATCTATCCCTCTAGGAGCATGCGCGTAATACTTTGTTTTTGATGACTTGCAAATTTTTGCAATAAGTATATGAGTTCTTTTGACTAATGTCGAATCAATGGATTATACGCACTCTCACCCTTCCACCATTGCTAGCCTCTCTTGTGCCGCGCAATTTTCGCCGGTACCATACACCCACCATATACCTTCCTCAAAACAGCCACCATACCTACCTATTATGGCATTTCCATAGCCATTCCGAGATATATTGCCATGCAACTTTCCACCGTTCCGTCTATATGACACGCATTACTTTTGTCATATTGCTCTTTGCATGATCATGTAGTTGACATCGTATTTGTGGCAAGGCCACCTTCATAATTTTCATACATGTCACTCTTGATTCATTGCATATCCCGGTACACCGCCAGAGGCATTCATATAGAGTCATATTTTGTTTTAGTCTTGAGTTGTAAATCAATAAAAGTGTGATGATCTTCATTATTAGAGCATTGTCCCAGTGAGGAAAGGATGATGGAGACTATGATTCCCCCACAAGTCGGGATGAGACTTCGAACTTTAGAAAAAGAAAGAAAAAAAGAGAAAGGCCAAAAA
>NW_025236905.1:0-4995 GCF_018294505.1 Triticum aestivum | reverse complement strand
GGCGATGCGATCCAAGAGCTCATTTACGGAGGAGAGCTCAATTGGATGTAGTTGCTCGGCGAATTCCGAGTTGACGTGAAGATCGCTTTTGATGACTCGAGAGGTCATGGTTGGAGCGGCGGCCGAACAGGCGGTCATAAGAAAGTCGCCTAGCCGGATAGTTTGGCCAGTGGCCAAAGCTCCCTTGACGATGGCACCGTCTTTAAAGACGGGAAAAGGCATCCCTCCTGATTGCGGCGGCACAGAGGAACTCTCAATGAAAGCACCAATGTCAGTGTCAAAACCGGCGGATCTCGGGTAGGGGGTCCCGAACTGTGCGTCTAGGCGGATGGTAATAGGAGATAAGGGACACGATGTTTTACCCAGGTTCGGGCCCTCTTGATGGAGGTAAAACCCTATGTCCTGCTTGATTAATATTGATGATGTGTGTATTACAAGAGTAGATCTACCACAAGATCAAGGAGACTAAACCCTAGAAGCTAGCCTATGGTATGATTGTTGTTCGTCCTACGGACTAAAGCCATCCGGTTTATATAGACACTGGAGAGGGCTAGGGTTACACAGAGTCGGTTACAATGGTAGGAGATCTACATATCCATATTGCCAAGCTTGCCTTCCACGCCAAGGAAAGTCCCATCCGGACACGGGACGAAGTCTTCAATCTTGTATCTTCCTAGTCTTGGAGTCCGGCCGATGATGATAGTTCGGCTATCCGGACACCCCCTAGTCCAAGACTCCCTCAGTGATCAACTTGCGGGTTCAGTGACCTTGTGAACCTATGCATAGGGGTTGGCACACGTTTTCGGCTTGACTCTCCGATAGAAACTTTGGGCCACTCTTTGAAGTTCTTTGTGTTGGTTGAATAGATGAATCTGAGATTGTGTGATGCATATCATATAATCATACCCATGGATACTTGCGGTGATATTGGAGTATCTAGGTGACAATAGGGTTTTGGTTGATTTGTGTCTTAAGGTGTTATTCTAGTATGAACTCTAGGATAGATCGAACAGAAAGAACAACTTTGTGTTATTTTACTACAGACTCTTGAATAGATCGATCAGAAAGGATAACTTTGAGGTGGTTTCGTACCCTACAATAATCTCTTCATTTGTTCTCCGCTATTAGTGACTTCGGAGTGACTCTTTGTTGCATGTTGTGGGATTGTTATATGATCCAATTATGTTATTATTGTTGATAGAACTTGCACTAGTGAAAGTATGAACCTTCGGCCTTGTTTTCTAGCATTGCAATACCGTTTACGCTCACTTTTACCACTTGCTACCTTGCTGTTTTTATATTTTCAGATTACAAAAACCTATATCTATCATCCATATTGCACTTGTATCACCATCTCTTCACCGAACTAGTGCACCTATACAATTTACCATTTTATTGGGTGTGTTGGGGACACAAGAGACTCTTTGTTATTTGGTTGCAGGGTAGCTTGAGAGAGACCATCTTCATCCTAAGCCTCCCACGGATTGATAAACCTTAGGTCATCCACTTGAGAGAAATTTGCTACTGTCCTACAAACCTCTGCACTTGGAGGCCCAACAACGTCTACAATAAGAAGGTTGCGTAGTATACATCAAGCTCTTTTCTGGCGCCGTTGCCGGGGAGGTGAGTGCTTGAAGGTATATCTTTAGATCTTGCAATCGAATCTTTTAGTTTCTTGTTTTATCACTAGTTTGGTCTATAAAAGAAAACTAAAAAATGGAATTGAGGGTGCCTCATATGCTTCATCTTTTTAATATCTTTCATGAAAATAAAGATTCTGATAATTGTTCCAAAATGCTAGAAGAATAATGCATTAAAATGTTTGGAACTAAATCTTTGAATGATGAGCATGATTGCAATGTTGTTAGTATGAACTCTTTGAATATCCATAGTACTACTGATGATTGCACTAGTCATGATGAAAATGTCTCTTATAAGCATGTCAACTTTTGTGGAGTGCATAGAGTTTGCAAGTACACATAAAATAGGGAAGATAGATTTTGCAAGAGGCATAAGTATTTGGAAACTAAATGGTTGCAAGAAAGGCTAGATGTTTGTGCTGAAAATTTAAATTTTCTTAGCCATCCTTGTGAACTTTGCAATGAACATGGTGTCGTGGTTCTAAGTCTGACAGTAGAATGGGGGGTAGGTATGGAGAGGCAAGATCCTAGCTATTGGAGCAGTTGTACACACAGGTGTTTTACGAGTTTAGGCCCTTCTCAGAAGAAGTAACAACCCTACGTCTCAGAACCAGGAGGCGGTCGACTGGATTATGTGTGTGATAGTTACAGGGGTGCAAACTCTTCTACCAGTGGAGGGGGTGGCTTATATAGAGGACGCCAAGGCCCCAGCCAGCCCACGTAGCAGAGGGTTAAAGTACATTAAGGTCCGGCGTTACTGGTAACGCCCTACATAAAGTGCCATCATGACCATTAAGACTACTTAATTACAGACCGTTTGGATACAGAGTAGATCCTGAACTCCTGAGGGTCGAGTGAGTCTTCATGGTCGAGAATCTTCAGGTTCGTCGAGTGTCTTCTAGCCGGTCGAGTGGAATCCCTCTTGGTCGACTGGAAGACGGCTTCTTCTAAGAGATGCCCTTGGGGAGGGTACCTTGGACAAGTCCGTAACCCTACCCTAGGTACATGACTTCATCAGTAGCCCCCGAATGGATAGAGGTTTGAGTGAGGACGGAGTTGGCAATCTTTCCGACCTGCTTTCTGGTACTGTAAAGGTGTTTTTGCTCTGGATCAATGACTTTCAAGTGAGGGTGTCAACTTTCGTTCAGTCGCCTTGATCCATTCTTTATATCTGTCGAGTGAACTTTATGAACTTGGAGATTTCCGAGCGACGGATCGCAGGAGATCTTCCGTCTGACAAGTTGCCCTGTGGTTAGCGAATTTAGCGGGATCCGAATTTTGGGGAAGCGCGCGAAGCGGAGAAGGCCGCGGTACTCGGATGGGATAAGGTAGGGACACCTCGATTCCCGCGCCGCCTTTTTCGCCACGTATCGCGTGCGCGGCTGTTTCGGGATTTGACAGGATTGCCTGGGCCTACCCGTCAGCCACTCCGAAGTGACCCCATATAAGGAACCAGGCAGAGGGTTTCCGAATAGTGCCTCCTCATTTTCTCTTCCCTCGTCTCCAGATTCATCTGCTGCACTTGTCAACTGCCCAGCGCCACTGCTCCGTTCCAGCTTCGTCGGCGACAATGGTGAAGGAGAAGACGACGGCTTTGGAGCGGGCGAAGAAGGCGACGGGGCAAGCGAAGGGGAGAGCGCCCAGTCGGGGTGGATCTTCATCGCGGTCTCGCCTGCCGCAGGGTTGGATCCAAGGAGATTGGATCCGCTCGACCATCACCCAGAAGGACCTCGATGACCTAGCCAATGAGGGGCTGATCGAGCACGGAGCAGCGAGGCTTCCGGGGGCGGAGTGTCAACCACAACCTCAGGAGGGTGAGTGCGTCCTCTTGGCGACTCATGTAGATCGAGGGTTTTCTTTGCCGCCGCATCTTTTCTTCCGAGGATTTCTGAATTTCTTCGGAGCTCAGCTTCACCATTTTACTCCAAATTCCATCACCTATCTCTCCGCCTTTGTATCTTTGTGTGAGAATTTCTTGGGTTGTCGGCCGCACTGGGGCCTCTTCAAACATATATTCACTTGTCATTCCTAGACGGTGAAAAAGGCCAGCCCCAATGACGAGAGAACCCAGGTGATCCAGATGTGTGGGGGTCTCGGGGTCCAGATGAGGAGTAAGAGCGCTTTCCCTGCTATGACCCTTCCCGAGTCGGTCAGAGGGTGGCAGTCGACCTGGTTCTACTGCCAAGACCGGTCGACGCCAGGGCAGTCGACCGGGCTCCCTCCCTTCTCTATGAGTCGAGTGGACAAGCCCTCCTCTCTGAAAGTAGTTCCGGAGGAGAAGGCTCAGGTGAAAATGTTGATGGAGCGAGTAGTTCAGTTGATTCGTGACGGCGTGACCGGCATGGACCTTCTGGGGGTTTTCCTTCGGCGGTGCATCCAACCACTCCAGTACCGGGGCCACCCAATGTGGCTGTATTCTGGTACTGAAGACACCAGTCGGGTCCACCCAGAGGAGGTCAACAATGCTACATTGGAGAGGTGGATGACTGCCATCACGGGAAACAAGGACAACCCTCGTGGAGCTTGGAGGATCATTCCACTCGACCAATCTTATGAGGTGGACAAGGTACGATTATTTTCCTCCAATTGTTCCATCCATTCTGTTTCGTCGTAAATCAGTCGATTGACCTTTGTCTTGCGTGCTGTCTTTCAGGAAACCACTGAGTTGTACTCGATGCCCAACGGGGCGCAGGCACAGGCCTAAGAGGAGGACTGAAGCGGAGGTGAAAGTCAAGAGGAGTGGGAGTCAGACGCCGATGAGGGTGAGGAAGACGCAGGTTCTGACGAAGAGGAAGAGGAGGAGGAGGAGGAGGAGGAGGAAGTTGCGCCTCCTCGTTCCGAAAGGAGGTCCAAGCTCGCCCACGATCCTGCGGCTGATCGTGGCAAGGGAGTAGCGCCTGCTAGGCAGTCGACTAAACGTCCTCGGACAACTTCACCGACGCCGACTGAAAAGGCGTCGAAGCAACCCCGAGCGGCCCCGTCAAAACCGGCGAAAGCCCTACCGAAGATGAGGATGGAGATTCCGACTGTCTCTGGGTAACGGTCATAACTCACGTTTTCCATTTTTGGTCGATTCAATCGCTGACTGACTGATATTTGCAAATCGCAGTGCTGCTACTTCTGAGACTTTAGCCAGGCATGAGGATCAAGAAATGGAAGATGCCGTGACTTCTCAGCCTGGTATGATCTGCGCAGTTTTGCTTCCGGTCGATTGAATCTTTATTTTTGATTTTGAACTTCTTCTGCAGCTCTGCCTAACATTGTCATCAATCTTCCTGACGATGACGACGAAGCACCGCTGAGGCAGAGGAAGAGCAGGAAGGCGACTGTTGGCAAGGCTGCGCAGGTTACGTCA
>NW_025236904.1:0-4995 GCF_018294505.1 Triticum aestivum | reverse complement strand
CCCCCCCCCCATGAAGGACCCTAAGGTGTCATCCCAACGGACCTTTCCTGGCCAAGGTGGGGTGGACGAGGCCATCCAGAAGGCACCCGAGGTTAATACCTCGGATGCGATAGACTGGGGTACGGCGACCCCCATGGCCCCGAAAGGTGCGGGGTCTCAACAATTCGGGACCCCGCCGAACACCGTCCTGGAGACCAATATGGCTTAGGGTTCGGCTGAGCAACCCCCTTCAATGGAGGCGGGAGGAGCAGCAGCTCCATCGGCGGCCCCCGTTAATCCGGAGGCCGCTCATACTCCAGAGGAAATGCTGCAATGCGCTTCCATCGTGGAGGAGCACCGCACCCTGATGGGTGCAGTTATGGAGACGGGTCATTCTGCAAAAAGCGGACTAAACGAAGCCTTCAACAACCTACTGACGGGCTTTGAGGTATCTGATGTAATTCTCTAACAAGTATTTTATATGCAAGGTTGAACCCATTATAGACAGTAGCCCCTAAGACTCTGTCCGGATTAGAATAATCCGGACAGAGGATCCCAAAACAAGTTTACTAATGTACTATGCTATTATGTGGGACATGCATCCATGTTGGCGGCTACTACCCAAGCCGCAAAGGTTTTCGAGCTCAATCAGAAACTTAGATTAGCCAATGAGGAGCTCGACCGCGTCAATAAGCGGTTTCATGAAACCCAAGGTATGCGGAACTTATGTACCAGAAGTGATATGTATGTTGATTCTTTTAAGTTATTGAATTTTATGATTGTAATCATAGTTGGCGCAGACGAGGTCGAGTCCCTCAAGAGCTCGCTTTCCCAAGGCTAGAAAGAGGCGGATGTGAGCAGGGCGGCCGCTGACAAGGTGGTGAAGGAGCTGGAGGCGGAGCAAACTGCCCGCCGAAAACACAAGGCTCAGGTAGGCGAAATTGAGCAACAGCTCAAGGACGCCATTACAAAATGCAAGTCCTTGGAGCAGAAGAGTTTGGATCAAGCCTCCGGACTCACCAAAGCTCTCCAGGATATGAAGGAAGCCCGGGTTGAGTCCCAGAGCGCCCGCCAGGAGATCCAGCAGGCGAAGCAGATAGCGGCTGGTAAGGATTTTCTTCTGCAGAGTAAATTTGCCAGTAAGAGATATATCATGCTGACCCGAGTTTGGAGTTCTTCAGGCGCGTTTGCGGATCTGCCGAGGAGTGTTGCTGACACCGCAGAGTTCTTCTGAGCCGAAGAGGGGAGCTCAATGGAGAAGCTGTTTTGGTCGCAGTACCTTCCGCTAGAGCATTCGGCACCCCTGAGTGATCAGCTGAAGTAGCTGACCGTGCTGCATAGGGTGGTTGGGTTGGCCATGAAGGACGTCATAGTCCGACTTTTGCCCGCCAAGCCTGTACCCAGCAGCTATTTTAGACTCGTGAAGTGGCTGGTCAAAGCATGCCCAAGAGTCGACGCCATAGAGCGGTCAACCTACATAGAAGGTGCTCGGATGGCCTTTTCCCGTGTCAAGGTACAATGGGAGAAGATGAAGGCCACCGAAATTGCCATCGCAGGGACCCCTGAAGGCAAGAATCACCAGAAGTCAGAGAGGTACTTCAGCGAGGTCCTCAAGGAGCCTGCATTGTAGAGGGTCAATGCTCAAAGGATATCATATTTGAGTAGCGGAGTCTGGTTGGTAAGAACCATGTAATGAACTCATAATGTGAAATATTTATGCTTGCACTTTATGATTTTTTTAGTTTATCCTCCTATTTGGTCGTTTTGTTTTAGAAGTCTGAAAGTTTGCCAGTCATCGGCTCCTGCCCCCATGTAATATTACAGGGGTGTTCTGGAACGCATGCCCGCACTTTATCCAATGTCTTGGTCGTTTATAGGAGGCGTGTTGCGAGAAGAACTAGGCAATTAGACTATGTGGCTTTATTACTTTCACTTAGCCATAAGAGTCCATTGGTGGGGCTAAGTACTAGCCCCTGTTGCATGAACGAGAATCCGGATGACGGTGCCTTCACAACACGGCTGGTCGAATCCCATCCCCTCGTATAACACAGCATAAATCGCGAATGATTTGTAGTATAACACAAAGTCACCGGATGGCTGACCCGCTCTGGCATATCATGATAGTCAGTTTTCAGCTTTTTCTACTGAGGTACTTGACCGGACGAACCAGAAATACAATCGCAGTAGTTCTCTCTTTGCAACCTTAGCCGAACTTGAGAACGTAAGGTGACAAACACAGGAGCCGGGGAACCCAACAATAGGCCAAAGACATGTTCAGAGCTGATTCATATAGTGTAATATATGAGATGTCGAAGAGTTCCCTATAAGTGTTCGGACTTAAAAAAATTGTGGGCCGAATACAACCCCTGGTATGGACGCCATGCCGAAGCACGTATGTCAGTCGAAAGCAAGGAGGGAATACTGATGATCAGAAAATATAAGAACCCAATAAAAAGGTGGCGATCATCTGCTTCCTTTTATATCCTTATCAGTATGTCGAGGCGTATTTCGATAGACAATGCCACAAATATTGAGGTCATGTTAGATCCCTAAAACTTTACATAAGGGAAATTCTAGCATAGGGCCTAAAAGTAATGGTTCGAAGACTCCAGTTATGCCCTATCACAGATGTGCGCCGTTTCTCCTTAGTAACGAATCCTTTGGCAGGGGTGTTTGATGGTTGTCCATAAAGGACGGAAAATCTAGCCTTGAGAAGGATCCCTGATGTAACCATGCAGCAAATAGGGCTCTTGATGAACCTGTAGTGAAAAAATGAATGAGGTCAAAATAGGGTCAAGCCGTACTATGGACTTTTTCTGCAGTGCGCCTCCGGCGCTGCCCAAGGTATTTTGAGTATGAAGTTATGTACGCGCGGTACATAAGCCGCAACCATATGGGATAGTCGGCGGAGGCCGAACTGCTGATCGATGTCCAGATCCATCGATTTATCACAGTGGTGAGCAGACAGAACTGGCTTAGAGACGTCACTGGCTTTATTGTCCGACGAATTATTCGTCTTAATGAGGCTGCCATACACTTCGGTTGCAAGGGCCGCGGTGTGCTCTTTAGTATGGAGGGAGCGCTCCTTATTCCATTGACTATAATAATGCCACGTGGTCCGGGCATCTTAAGCTTCAAATAAGCATAGTGCGGGACTGCATTAAAGCGGGCGAGAGCGGTTCGTCCGAACAGTGCATGATAACCACTGTGGAAGGGGATGATGTCGAAGATCAATTCTTCACTTCGGAAGTCGTGTCGTGTGCCGAATATTACCTCTAGTGTTAATGAGCCCGTACAACGGGCTTCCACGTCGGATATCACACCTTTAAAGTAGTGTTACTAGGCATGATTCTTGATGGGTCAAGGCCCATCTTGCGGACAGTGTCTTGATAAATCAAGTTGAGAATGCTGCTACCGTCCATAAGGACTCTAGTGAGGTGGTATCCGTAGATGATTGGATCATGTACTAGGGCGGCTGAACCCTCGTGACGGATACTGGTTGGGTGATCCCTTCGATCGAAGGTGATCAAACAGGCTGACCATGCATTGAATTTTGGGACGACATGCTCTACGGCGTAGACGTCTCTAAGTGCGCGCTTGCGCTCCCTTTTGGGAATGTGAGTGACATGGGGGGAAACTGTTTTTGGCCCCCGGTGTTCAGCTGACGGGGCTCATCATCGTCCTCACTTCGAGGTCCCTTTCCCTTGTGTTTGATATTTATCTTATCGGCCTGTTTAAAAACCCAATAATTTCTGTTGGTGTGGTTAGCAGGCTTATCGAGTGTGCCATGAATCTGAAAGGGCCTCTCAAGGATTTTGTCCAAATTGGATGGGCCGTCCCTGTTGCCTTTGAAAGGTTTCTTCCGCTGACTGGATTTTGAACCGCTGAGTCCGGCATTGACTGCCGTATCATCTGTGTCATCATTGTTGCTCCGACGTTTGTTTTTATTGTGGCGTGGTTTACCATTGCCATGCCTGGCCTCAGAAGTGCCAGGGTCGCCGGAGCTGTTGCTTCTATGAGCCAACAAGATGCCTTCACCCGCACAAAAACGTGTCATGAGTACAGTTAAATATGCCATGGTCTTTGGCTTCTCCTACCCTAGGTGTTAGGCGAACCATTCGTCTCGGATGCTGTGTTTGAAGGTCGCTAAGGCTTCGGCGTCCGTACAGTCCATAATTTGGTTCTTTTTAATTAGGAACCTATTCCAAAGCTTGTGAGCCGATTCACCTAGTTTCTGGATTATGTAAATCAAGTCATATGCATCCGGTGGCTGGACATAAGTGCCCTGAAAGTTGGCCCGAAAAGCATCTTTCTAAATCTTCCCAAGTTCCAATAAAGTTCTCTGGGAGGCTGTTCAGCCAGTGCCGTGCTGGTCCTTTCAGCTTTAGAGGAAGATATTTAATGGCATGGAGATCATTACACAAGCCATATGAATCTGGAGAAGGAAATCTTCAATTCAGACGGCCGGATCCGTCGTTCCATTGTATTGTTTGATGTTTATGGGTTTAAACCCTTCCAGAAACTGGTGTTGCATTACCTCATCAGTAAAACACATAGGGTGTGTGGCACCTCTATATCGTGCAACATTACGGCGGAGGTCAGATGACATTTGTGTTCGGTGTGGATCCCGAATATTGTAATGTTCATTGCGCTGGGCTTCATAGTTGTTATCTCTTGCCAGGGCGCAGACTCTTGATTCATAGATTGATCTGGTCTGGCCATCTTTATTGGCCTAGTCCTGTGTCGCAGCCCCAGTTCAGGCCTTGCTTGTCTTTGCATTAGCTTCCATCCATCATGTTTAAATTTTCTCTTAAATATGAAATGGGGATGACAGAACCCCCAGCACCCCCCCTTAAACCAATTAGGGTTTACCAAAACCTTTTCCAATGAACCTGAAATGCCCTTCTAAAATGTCCATCATTTTTGTCCTGGGTTAGTTGTCACAGCCCCAGTTCAGGCCTTGCTTGTCTTTGCATTAGCTTCCATGCATCATGTTTAAATTTTCTCTTAAATATG
>NW_025236903.1:0-4995 GCF_018294505.1 Triticum aestivum | reverse complement strand
CCCCCCCCCCATGAAGGACCCTAAGGTGTCATCCCAACGGACCTTTCCTGGCCAAGGTGGGGTGGACGAGGCCATCCAGAAGGCACCCGAGGTTAATACCTCGGATGCGATAGACTGGGGTACGGCGACCCCCATGGCCCCGAAAGGTGCGGGGTCTCAACAATTCGGGACCCCGCCGAACACCGTCCTGGAGACCAATATGGCTTAGGGTTCGGCTGAGCAACCCCCTTCAATGGAGGCGGGAGGAGCAGCAGCTCCATCGGCGGCCCCCGTTAATCCGGAGGCCGCTCATACTCCAGAGGAAATGCTGCAATGCGCTTCCATCGTGGAGGAGCACCGCACCCTGATGGGTGCAGTTATGGAGACGGGTCATTCTGCAAAAAGCGGACTAAACGAAGCCTTCAACAACCTACTGACGGGCTTTGAGGTATCTGATGTAATTCTCTAACAAGTATTTTATATGCAAGGTTGAACCCATTATAGACAGTAGCCCCTAAGACTCTGTCCGGATTAGAATAATCCGGACAGAGGATCCCAAAACAAGTTTACTAATGTACTATGCTATTATGTGGGACATGCATCCATGTTGGCGGCTACTACCCAAGCCGCAAAGGTTTTCGAGCTCAATCAGAAACTTAGATTAGCCAATGAGGAGCTCGACCGCGTCAATAAGCGGTTTCATGAAACCCAAGGTATGCGGAACTTATGTACCAGAAGTGATATGTATGTTGATTCTTTTAAGTTATTGAATTTTATGATTGTAATCATAGTTGGCGCAGACGAGGTCGAGTCCCTCAAGAGCTCGCTTTCCCAAGGCTAGAAAGAGGCGGATGTGAGCAGGGCGGCCGCTGACAAGGTGGTGAAGGAGCTGGAGGCGGAGCAAACTGCCCGCCGAAAACACAAGGCTCAGGTAGGCGAAATTGAGCAACAGCTCAAGGACGCCATTACAAAATGCAAGTCCTTGGAGCAGAAGAGTTTGGATCAAGCCTCCGGACTCACCAAAGCTCTCCAGGATATGAAGGAAGCCCGGGTTGAGTCCCAGAGCGCCCGCCAGGAGATCCAGCAGGCGAAGCAGATAGCGGCTGGTAAGGATTTTCTTCTGCAGAGTAAATTTGCCAGTAAGAGATATATCATGCTGACCCGAGTTTGGAGTTCTTCAGGCGCGTTTGCGGATCTGCCGAGGAGTGTTGCTGACACCGCAGAGTTCTTCTGAGCCGAAGAGGGGAGCTCAATGGAGAAGCTGTTTTGGTCGCAGTACCTTCCGCTAGAGCATTCGGCACCCCTGAGTGATCAGCTGAAGTAGCTGACCGTGCTGCATAGGGTGGTTGGGTTGGCCATGAAGGACGTCATAGTCCGACTTTTGCCCGCCAAGCCTGTACCCAGCAGCTATTTTAGACTCGTGAAGTGGCTGGTCAAAGCATGCCCAAGAGTCGACGCCATAGAGCGGTCAACCTACATAGAAGGTGCTCGGATGGCCTTTTCCCGTGTCAAGGTACAATGGGAGAAGATGAAGGCCACCGAAATTGCCATCGCAGGGACCCCTGAAGGCAAGAATCACCAGAAGTCAGAGAGGTACTTCAGCGAGGTCCTCAAGGAGCCTGCATTGTAGAGGGTCAATGCTCAAAGGATATCATATTTGAGTAGCGGAGTCTGGTTGGTAAGAACCATGTAATGAACTCATAATGTGAAATATTTATGCTTGCACTTTATGATTTTTTTAGTTTATCCTCCTATTTGGTCGTTTTGTTTTAGAAGTCTGAAAGTTTGCCAGTCATCGGCTCCTGCCCCCATGTAATATTACAGGGGTGTTCTGGAACGCATGCCCGCACTTTATCCAATGTCTTGGTCGTTTATAGGAGGCGTGTTGCGAGAAGAACTAGGCAATTAGACTATGTGGCTTTATTACTTTCACTTAGCCATAAGAGTCCATTGGTGGGGCTAAGTACTAGCCCCTGTTGCATGAACGAGAATCCGGATGACGGTGCCTTCACAACACGGCTGGTCGAATCCCATCCCCTCGTATAACACAGCATAAATCGCGAATGATTTGTAGTATAACACAAAGTCACCGGATGGCTGACCCGCTCTGGCATATCATGATAGTCAGTTTTCAGCTTTTTCTACTGAGGTACTTGACCGGACGAACCAGAAATACAATCGCAGTAGTTCTCTCTTTGCAACCTTAGCCGAACTTGAGAACGTAAGGTGACAAACACAGGAGCCGGGGAACCCAACAATAGGCCAAAGACATGTTCAGAGCTGATTCATATAGTGTAATATATGAGATGTCGAAGAGTTCCCTATAAGTGTTCGGACTTAAAAAAATTGTGGGCCGAATACAACCCCTGGTATGGACGCCATGCCGAAGCACGTATGTCAGTCGAAAGCAAGGAGGGAATACTGATGATCAGAAAATATAAGAACCCAATAAAAAGGTGGCGATCATCTGCTTCCTTTTATATCCTTATCAGTATGTCGAGGCGTATTTCGATAGACAATGCCACAAATATTGAGGTCATGTTAGATCCCTAAAACTTTACATAAGGGAAATTCTAGCATAGGGCCTAAAAGTAATGGTTCGAAGACTCCAGTTATGCCCTATCACAGATGTGCGCCGTTTCTCCTTAGTAACGAATCCTTTGGCAGGGGTGTTTGATGGTTGTCCATAAAGGACGGAAAATCTAGCCTTGAGAAGGATCCCTGATGTAACCATGCAGCAAATAGGGCTCTTGATGAACCTGTAGTGAAAAAATGAATGAGGTCAAAATAGGGTCAAGCCGTACTATGGACTTTTTCTGCAGTGCGCCTCCGGCGCTGCCCAAGGTATTTTGAGTATGAAGTTATGTACGCGCGGTACATAAGCCGCAACCATATGGGATAGTCGGCGGAGGCCGAACTGCTGATCGATGTCCAGATCCATCGATTTATCACAGTGGTGAGCAGACAGAACTGGCTTAGAGACGTCACTGGCTTTATTGTCCGACGAATTATTCGTCTTAATGAGGCTGCCATACACTTCGGTTGCAAGGGCCGCGGTGTGCTCTTTAGTATGGAGGGAGCGCTCCTTATTCCATTGACTATAATAATGCCACGTGGTCCGGGCATCTTAAGCTTCAAATAAGCATAGTGCGGGACTGCATTAAAGCGGGCGAGAGCGGTTCGTCCGAACAGTGCATGATAACCACTGTGGAAGGGGATGATGTCGAAGATCAATTCTTCACTTCGGAAGTCGTGTCGTGTGCCGAATATTACCTCTAGTGTTAATGAGCCCGTACAACGGGCTTCCACGTCGGATATCACACCTTTAAAGTAGTGTTACTAGGCATGATTCTTGATGGGTCAAGGCCCATCTTGCGGACAGTGTCTTGATAAATCAAGTTGAGAATGCTGCTACCGTCCATAAGGACTCTAGTGAGGTGGTATCCGTAGATGATTGGATCATGTACTAGGGCGGCTGAACCCTCGTGACGGATACTGGTTGGGTGATCCCTTCGATCGAAGGTGATCAAACAGGCTGACCATGCATTGAATTTTGGGACGACATGCTCTACAGCGTAGACGTCTCTAAGTGCGCGCTTGCGCTCCCTTTTGGGAATGTGAGTGACATGGGGGGAAACTGTTTTTGGCCCCCGGTGTTCAGCTGACGGGGCTCATCATCGTCCTCACTTCGAGGTCCCTTTCCCTTGTGTTTGATATTTATCTTATCGGCCTGTTTAAAAACCCAATAATTTCTGTTGGTGTGGTTAGCAGGCTTATCGAGTGTGCCATGAATCTGAAAGGGCCTCTCAAGGATTTTGTCCAAATTGGATGGGCCGTCCCTGTTGCCTTTGAAAGGTTTCTTCCGCTGACTGGATTTTGAACCGCTGAGTCCGGCATTGACTGCCGTATCATCTGTGTCATCATTGTTGCTCCGACGTTTGTTTTTATTGTGGCGTGGTTTACCATTGCCATGCCTGGCCTCAGAAGTGCCAGGGTCGCCGGAGCTGTTGCTTCTATGAGCCAACAAGATGCCTTCACCCGCACAAAAACGTGTCATGAGTACAGTTAAATATGCCATGGTCTTTGGCTTCTCCTACCCTAGGTGTCAGGCGAACCATTCGTCTCGGATGCTGTGTTTGAAGGTCGCTAAGGCTTCGGCGTCCGTACAGTCCATAATTTGGTTCTTTTTAATTAGGAACCTATTCCAAAGCTTGTGAGCCGATTCACCTAGTTTCTGGATTATGTAAATCAAGTCATATGCATCCGGTGGCTGGACATAAGTGCCCTGAAAGTTGGCCCGAAAAGCATCTTTCTAAATCTTCCCAAGTTCCAATAAAGTTCTCTGGGAGGCTGTTCAGCCAGTGCCGTGCTGGTCCTTTCAGCTTTAGAGGAAGATATTTAATGGCATGGAGATCATTACACAAGCCATATGAATCTGGAGAAGGAAATCTTCAATTCAGACGGCCGGATCCGTCGTTCCATTGTATTGTTTGATGTTTATGGGTTTAAACCCTTCCAGAAACTGGTGTTGCATTACCTCATCAGTAAAACACATAGGGTGTGTGGCACCTCTATATCGTGCAACATTACGGCGGAGGTCAGATGACATTTGTGTTCGGTGTGGATCCCGAATATTGTAATGTTCATTGCGCTGGGCTTCATAGTTGTTATCTCTTGCCAGGGCGCAGACTCTTGATTCATAGATTGATCTGGTCTGGCCATCTTTATTGGCCTAGTCCTGTGTCGCAGCCCCAGTTCAGGCCTTGCTTGTCTTTGCATTAGCTTCCATCCATCATGTTTAAATTTTCTCTTAAATATGAAATGGGGATGACAGAACCCCCAGCACCCCCCCTTAAACCAATTAGGGTTTACCAAAACCTTTTCCAATGAACCTGAAATGCCCTTCTAAAATGTCCATCATTTTTGTCCTGGGTTAGTTGTCACAGCCCCAGTTCAGGCCTTGCTTGTCTTTGCATTAGCTTCCATGCATCATGTTTAAATTTTCTCTTAAATATG
>NW_025236902.1:0-4998 GCF_018294505.1 Triticum aestivum | reverse complement strand
TTGGAGGGAGGAGGATGCCCGTGTGGCCGTGCCTGAAGGTTCCTTGGTATTTCCTGGCTACTTTTAGTGACTTCTTTGATTAAGTTGGACTATTGCAGAAGAGATTATTGGGAACTTTTTGTATGTACAATCAATAACTGGAAACTTGTTCGTGCAACATGGATTGAAGAGGCAAAAGAAATTTCTAAGGCAAGACCTAAAGCTTCCTTGAATTGAAAGTTGATTATGCAAGCAATCGGAGTTAGGTTGTAGCGTGTCAGTTGTGCAATCTCAAGAATGTCAATCATTTGAACTTCATGTCAAGGATACATGATCCAACTATTGACCAACTTTATGTTATGTGTTAGAACACTATCTATACTAAATATAGCAAAGCCAAACACATGTATGCACAATGTCTGAAAATTTCAAATTGTGTACAAGTCAATTTTGACACTAGAAGTACAAATAGATTTTATGCACTTTTTTAGTATTTTTTGGAACGGAGGCTCCAGAGGAGCCCGACTTTGAATTAACAAAGCCATTAACCGGCCAGGATTACAAGAGCAGACCACGAACAAAGCAAACGGCTAAAGGATACAAGGGAGAAAGAAGAAGAACTTAAAACGCTACACCTACAACCAGCAAACGGAAAATTACATTGAAGTGCAACTAATTGAGGATAAGCCGACTACACAAAGGCCCTGAAACGACTACAGAAGAAGCCACGAGGATCTGCAGCTGCTAGAATAGGTCGGGCACATGACTGAAACCAGGAACTGGAACTGACATATACCACATGCCTTCTCTAACACCGAAGGTGAACCCTTCCCCTCGCCTAGGCTCGAAGGCGCCGAACCGTCAAAGTGTAGAGACACTCACCCGAGAGCTAAAGCAAGGTTGGGCTCAAGTCCGGGCCAGCCATGGATCACAACCAACATCTTGCCGGAGCACACACATGCAGGCTGCGACGCAGACGCTGTAGAGTACCGATGGAAGAGGATAAGCCGCCGGGAGAGTCACCGAAAGGAAGAAGCTGCCAAGCCACATGGCGAAGATTAGGTCCGAGGAACTCAAGAACCAGCCGAATCGGCACCAACGGCGTTGCTGCTGCCAGGAAGGGGAACCCGATCCCCTTCCACCCTGTCTCGAGGGCGCCGACCCACCGGGGCATTGCAAAACACCGCTGCTGAGCAATTTGTGGCTGGATCTGAAACCTGCATCGAATATATACGCCATCGACTCCACAGACGCCAGGCGCCCACCTGCAACTGCTACACGCCCCCAAAGCACCAACCTTCCCCAGACGGCGCCTCTAAGGAGGACATGACGCACCAGGCGACGCCACCGCCCATCACACGCTGGGATTTGAGCTTTCGCCCGGGAGGCATGGCCGGGGTGCGAAGGGGAGTCCACGGCTGCGACTACAATGAGCAGACCGACGCAAAAGGGACGGCCGGGGTACGAAGTTTAGTTCTGTAGGTCCGCCCTCCCCTCCCCTCCCCTTGTGTCGTCCTCCCTGGGGCGACCCGAGGGCCCCTAGGGTTTCCCTAGGCACCTCCCCTTCCACTCCTACTCCCCTGCCGTCACCCGAGGGAGTCGTCGGGCTTCGCCTGGGCGACTGCCGATGACGGCGGCGGCGGGGCATCGTCGCTTCGCTCGCTTGCGTTGGACCCTGGAAGCCGGGAGGTGGCCCGGTTGGTGAGGCAGCGTCGCCCTTCGGCTGGCGGTGTGCGTGGGAGGTGCGGGACGAATCCCTCGGCTGCTCGGGCAGCGAGGTCCTGGCGGGCATTGGTCGCGGCGCGGAGAGGTGCTCCCTCCTCTGCTCCAGATCTGAAGGACAGGTTCTCCCTCTCTCTACTCTCCCTTGATGGAGTCGCCTAATTCCGGGCCTCTGGTCTCCGGATCCGGTGCAGGCGGGGTGCTCCCTGAGCTGGTGGTGCTGGACGAGCCCGGGGGAAACCCCTATTGGTAGTCCCAACATGGCAACGGCGGCGCCCCCCATTTTATGCACTACAAATGACAGAATCTGGCAACAAGCTTCAAGCCACGGACTGGCAATATATATTTAAGAACCAAACATGACATAAACTGGCAATATAACTTCAGGACATAGTTAGAAAATAAAATATGGTGGTACATGACATTAGCATTACAAACTTTTAAAAGAAAAAATATCACATTAACCTTAGGCAACATGCTACCCTGTTTTCAGTCTAATTTAACGGAACTAAACATATGTACAAATATCAATATCTAAATCAAGGGAACTAACCTTTTCATTCCTATTTGTGCCATGTGTAAGAGGAATCCTTTCGACAACTCCATCATTTGCATTCAGCAAATTAGACAAGGATGTCAGTTTTTAGGTTTTGTCACACACAGAGAATAATCTCAACCATGGAGAGAAGGGTGCATAAACATGGAACTTTTGCAAACGTGTTTGTTACATCAGTAAACGGAGCAGACTCACGCTCAACCAATCCGCTAGATGGTGTAGATGACTTAGTTGCATCTCTTTTGCCTGGGGTGTTATTCGTAGCTTTTTAGGTATTCCGCTTTCTTCTAACCGGACAGACGAGCATACCATCCTTGACCATTGCCCTGTTTATTCTCCAAACTAGTATATGATTCTGAATTCTGCAACAAATGATTTTCGAATCCTTACCAAATGATTAGAAAGTCTAGTGACGTTTTGACGTGCATTGCTCCAGAATGCACGTATAACATGAAATTTCCACATGCATTTCTCCTGAATGTTTTTCCCATTAACGCTCTGATCCCCACGCTTGTGAAATGAGTATCACTGATTTTGTGAAATGGAGGAGCCAAAGTAACACTTCTGGAATTGAAGATTAGAAAATACATATATTCCTTTAAGAGATAACATAATAAAACATTGTACTTTCTCCAATTATAAATTCTACAAATATAACCAAACATGATTTCTGCAAATATTGTTAGGTTTCAAAACCATTTCGCAGTCTATGTGAACCATCTATAGCAACCAACAACAGTTGATCATTAATTTATTATCACAGCAGCATTGAGATAACAGTAAAAAAAACTCTTTCTAGCCGCAAAACTGTCTTACTCATTGCAACACCCAGCTCACATCATATTGGTGTCCAAAGATTAGGTAAAAAATGGATTCCTATCTTGATTCACCGTGAAATGTAACAATATTTAACAGCATGTCTAGCATCCAAACAGCAACAGAGAGAATTTGAGTTGAACTGATTTGGTCGGTACACTAACCTCTGAATTCTCTTGATCGACCCTGATGGATTTGGTCCCCGACTGCATGTCAGACATTTCGCATTACACGTCTGATTGCTCACTCCTCTTAGTAGCCGCGCAAGTCTGTTGGAACATCCGCGAAAACAACAATCACCAAAGATGGTGAGCATTCAATTCAAATCCGGGTGAATTATCCCTCAATTCAATCAGCATTTATCTGGTTAGAACACGCACCGCCGTAAATTGTTTGGATGTTTCGTTATTATGAGGAGAATCAAAGTCCGGAACGTGTATGGATTTATTGAGCTGAGATCCTGATGTCTCCGTGCGTAGGACGATGGTACAGTGACGACGCGACCACAGAGCAACTGCTCGGGGTCAGATGAAGGTTGGAGCGAGGAGGTGACGATGATTTGGTTAGTAGAACTGATTAGTTGCTCCCTCCACCGGTATTCGTGTACATAAGTTGCGTGATCCTTAATTACGGGAACAACCCAAGCGTTTTCCATTGTTTATATATACTCCCTTCGTTTTTATTTAGTTTGCATATTAGCTTTGGTCAAAGTCAACCTTTACAAACTTTGACTAAGTTTGTAACAAAAATATTAAGATATACAATAACAAATCAACAACATTAGATTTATTATTGAAGGTACTTTCACATCGTATAGATTTATTATGATAAATGTCTATATTGTTTTCTACAAACTTGATCAAACTTTACGAAGTTTGACTTCAGTCAACTCTAATATGCAGAGTAAATAAAAACGGAGGGAGTACCTGATCAATACTTCACGTAGCATGCCACCCTAAAATCAAGCAGCGACCACGTATGCAATCCACGGCAAAGATCCTTTGCCAATGCATGCGCTGGGAGGTTTGCATGGGGCGCCAAAGATCATATATTAATCAAGGCAGTAAGAAGATATTCAAAACACGTGCAGTAGTTGGCTATTTTGACGGACCAAATTTGTACGGGGCACAATTAATCAGGGTAATTAAGGGCATAATCAAAGGGAGCCGCTACGCGTCCGCAGGTAGATGTCTAGTAAACATCCACCACCTCGACAGCCATCAAATCTCCGCACGTGAGCCATCCGATTTAACTCCTCATATGCGCGCGTCGCCTTCCCGACACATTAATTCCTGAAACAACAACCCAGTTGCAGAAAGAGCGGTCATGTTGCAGAAACAATTCCTGAAACAGCGGCCGCGTTGCAAAAACAATTCCTGAAACAACGACTGTGTTGCAGAAACAACTACCATATTGCAAAAATTTGGAGATTGCAGAAACAATTCCTGAAATAACGGCCGCGTTGCAGAAACAATTCCTGAAACAACAGCTGCGTTACAGAAACAACTATCATGTTGCATGCGTCAAGCACATCAGCGCCGACCGCAACAGAGCAGTAGCACCGCCACTTCAGCTATTGCAGAAGTACGACAATGAGTCGTTCCTCGCCTGAAAAGCAACTTGAAGTGAGGGAGATGGCGGAGAAAAAGAGCAGGAAGGGTAAGTAGTAGGAAGCCTACCTCGCCGGCGAACACCGGCTGCCGGCACACGCGGCGGTGGCCGGCTGGCTCGTGTGAGGAGTGGAGTTGTAGAAGCTTAAGGTGGTGGCACTAGTGCAGAACCGGGCAATATCACCGGTTCGTAAGGCCCTTTAGTGCCGGTTCCATAACCGGCACTAAAGTGTGGGCACAAAAGGCCCCCCCCTTTAGTACCGGTTCAGCACGAACCGGTGGTAAATGGCAACCACATGGCACAAGCCAGCTCCA
>NW_025236901.1:0-4999 GCF_018294505.1 Triticum aestivum | reverse complement strand
TTTCTCTGCAAGCACTGAAATAATAGGTGATAGATAGTTTTGTGATAAGATAAATAGTAACGAGCAAAAAGTAAATAAAGTAAATAAAGTGCATCAAGGTGGCCCAATCCTTTATGTAGCAAAGGATAAGCCTGGGAAAATTCTAATAATGAGGAAGGAGCTCCCGAGGACACATTGGGAATTATCGTCAAGCTAGTTTTCATCACGTTCATAAGATTCGCGTTCGGTACTTTGATAATTTGATATGTGGGTGGACCGGCACTTGGGTACTGCCCTAACATGGACAAGCATCCCACTTATGATTAACCCCTATTGCAAGCATCCGCAACTACAAAAAGGAGTATTAAGGTAAACCTAACTACAACATTAAACATATGGGTCCATATCAACCCCTAACGAAGCAATGCATAAAGTAGGGTTTAAGCTTCTGTCACTCTAGCAACCCATCATCTACTTATTACTTCCCTATTCCTTCCTCTAGGCCCAAATAATGGTGAAGTGTCATGTAGTCGATGTTCACATAACACCACTAGAGGAGAGACAACATACATCTCATCAGAATATCGAACGAATACCAAATTCACATGACTACTAACAGCAAGACTTCACCCATGTCCTCAGGAACAAACATAACTACTCACAAAGCATATTCATGTTCATAATCAGAGGAGTAATAATGTGCATAAAGGATCTGAACATATGATCTTTCACCAAGTAAACCAATTAGTATCAACTACAAGGAGTAATCAACACTACTAGCAACCCACAGGTGCCAATTTGTGGTTTTGATACAAGATTGGATACAAGAGATGAACTAGGGTTTTGAGATGAGATGGTGCTGGTGAATATGTTGATGGAGATTGGCCCCCTCCCGATGATAGGATCGTTGGTGATGACATTGGTTATGATTTCCCCCTCCCGGAGGGAAGTGTCCCCAGAAGAACAGCTCCGCTAGAGCCCTAGATTGATTCCGCCTCGTGGCGGCGGAGTTTCGTCCCGTAATCTTGCCCACGATTTTTTCCAGGGGAAAACCCTTCATATAGCAGAAGATGGACGCCGGAGGCCCACCAGGGGGCCCAGGAGATAGGGGGCCGCGCCCTGTAGGGGGAGGGGCGCGCCCCCTGTCTCCTGGACAGGGTGTGGCCCCCCTAGCCTATTTCTTTCACTCATAAATTCTTAATAAATCCAAAAAGTTGTTTCGTGGAGTTTCAGGACTTTGGGAGTTGTGCAGAATAGGTTTCCAATGTTTGCTCCTTTTCCAGCCAGAATTCCAGCTGCCGGCATTCCCCCTCTTCATGGTAAACCTTGTAAAATAAGAGAGAATAGCCATAAGTATTGAGATATAATGTGTAATAACAGCCCATAATGCAATAAATATTGATATAAAAGCATGATGCAAAATGGACGTATCAACTCCCGCAAGCTTAGACCTCGCTTGTCCTCAAGCAGAAGCCGAAATCGAAAAATATGTCCACATGTTTAGAGATAGAGGTGTCGATAAAAATAAAATACGAACATGAGGGCATCATGATCATTCTAATAACAGCAACATATATGGATTTTGTCATATGATTTCCTATGTTCAAGTAATAAGCAATTCACAATGTCAAGTATGGTTCAAAAACTTCATTGGGAACTAACAAACTGTAATCTCAGTCATTGAAGCAATCGCAATTTACCGTAAAATCAGAAAGAGTCTATAATAGAGCTTTTCAGCAAGCTCACATACTCAACCATCTCGTAGTCCCCTATAATTGTTAACACTCACGCAATACTTGTGGTTATAAAGTTTCAGCCGGACACTAAGAAAGATAGGGGCTTATTATGTTGCCTCCCAACATATTCACCTTTAGGTGATGTCAACAATAATAGCCTATGCCAACTTACATCCAATTGGATATATGTATCATGATCTTTCAAACACGAGGAGCTTGCCAAAGGATAAAATGAAAAAGGGAAAGATGAAGATCACCTTGACTCAAGCGTAAAGTAAAAACATAAAGTAAAAGAAAGGCCCTTCGCAGAGGGAAGCTGAGGTTGTCATGCGCTTTTAGGGTTGATGCATGAAATCTTAATGCAAAAGAACGTCACTTTATATTGCCCCTTGTATGTGGACCTTTATTATGCAGTCCGTCGCTTTTATTACTTCCACAACAAGTTCGTACAAAGCTTATTTTCTCTGCACTAATAAGTCATACATATTTAGAGAGCAATTTTTATTGCTTGCACCGATGACAACTTACTTGAATGATCTTACTCAATCCATAGGTAGGTATGGTGGACTCTCATGGCAAAACTGGGTTTGAGGATATTTGGAAGCACAAGTAGTATCTCTACTTGGTGCTAGGAATTTGGCTAGCATGACGGGGAAAGTCAAGCTCAACATGTTTGGAAGGTCAATGACAATATACTTTAACTGAGATGTCAGAAAACATAAACCATTACATTGTCTTCCTTGTCCAACATCAACTCTTTTAGGATGTCATAATTAATGAGTGCTTCACAATCATAAAAGATGTCCAAGATAATATATCTATATGTGAACCCCTCTTTCCTTATCACTTCCTATTAATTGCAACGATAACCAAGGCTACGTTCATCAACTCTCAACAATTTTTATGCCTCATACATTCTATGTGTGAAGTTATCACTATCCAAAAGATCAATATGAACTCTTTTGTTCTTTCTACTTTCTCAAGATCATAGCAACAAAGCAAATCCCTTGACTCAACACTAATCTTTATTATAGATAGCACACAGACTCACTTACATAAAGGGATCACAATGCAAAACTCAAAACTACTTGAAATCAAAACTTTGAACTAATAGATCAAAATACTACTAAAAGGATCGGACTAAATAAAGCGGTAAAGATAGGAGTGTGATGGTGATACGATACCGGGGCACCTCCCCCAAGCTTGGCAGTTGCCAAGGGGAGTGCCCATACCCATGGGATTATTTCTCCTTCTTCACAGTTGGTGTTATGATCTTCTTGGCGATGATGCCCTTCAGGATACTATTCTCCTCCTCGAGCTTATTGACTTATCGTTTGAGGTCCAAAATTTCTTTACGGAGCTTGCCCGTAACGGCCAAAGCTACTTTTACCCAAGGATGCCGCATAGCTTCTAGAGAACACGTGAAACTCTTTTTCATATTTTCACAAGAAAGAAATCTAGAGTTGGAAGGGATGACCGAGGCAGGGACAACCAGGCTAGGTAGTTCCCCTATAGTGAAATTTGCTTGGGGACGAGAGGTGACTTCTTGATCTTCCTCCATGGCATCTATCCTTTACAAATCAGCCTCCATCTCATCCTCCGTTGATGGTCCAAAGCGATAGGCATCGCCGTTTGCTCCTAGACCTGGCGTTGGGTGAGACACTCGGCTCTCCCCAACTGATTCCTGAGAAGACATCTTGCTTTATTCTGCAACAGGAACAACTCGAAACGAAAACTGAGGATATTTGCGTGATACGGTGGTCAAAACCTTCGGGAGTATATATAATGAATTTTTACCGACCAAAATACGTAACATACAAGAAAACGGAGTCCGAGAGGCACACGAGGTGCCCATGAGACAGGGGGCGCGCCCTACAGGGGGGGGGGCGCCCTCCTCTCTCGTGGGAGCCTCGTGTCCCTTTCGGACTACTTCTTTCTTCCTAAAATTCTGAAATAATCCAAAACCGATAGAAATTGCCATTAGAGTTGTTTTGGAGTTGGTATACTTACCGTACCATGTACCTATGCCTTTTCGGAGTCTGGAACGTTCTGGAAAGTGTCTCTTATGTATCCCTCTAGGGTTATGGTTTCAATAATATTAGTTTCAACATTGATAGGATTACCTGAAATATAATGCTTGATTCTTTGACCATTAACCACCCTCGGATTTGTGCCTTCAAAGTTGTTGATTTTTATAGCACCAGAATGATAGACCTCCTCGATAACGTAGGGACCTTCCCATTTTGAGAGAAGTTTTCCTGCAAAAAATCTTAAATGAGAGTTGAACAATAACACATAATCTCCTACATTAAACTCACGCTTTTGTATCCTTTTATCATGCTAGCGTTTGACTTTTTATTTGAAAAGCTTAGCATTCTCATATGCTTGGGTTCTCCATTCATCAAGTGAGATAATATCAAATAACCTTTTCTCGCCGGCAAGTTTGAAGTCATAATTAAGCTCTTTAATATCCCAATATGCTTTATGTTCAAGTTCAAGAGGTAAATGACAAGTTTTTCCATAAACCATCTTATATGGAGACATACCCATAGGATTTTTGTATGCAGTTCTATAGGCCCATAATGCATCATCAAGTTTTTTGGACCAATTCTTTCTAGATCTATTCACAGTCTTTTGCAAAATTAATTTGAGCTCTCTATTGCTCAACTCTACTTGACCACTAGACTGCGAGTGATAAGGAGATGCAATTGTATGATTGACATCATACTTAGCAAGCATCTTACGAAAAGCACCATGAATAAAGTGTGAACCACCATCAGTCATAAGATATCTAGGGACTCCAAACCTCAGAAAAATAACTTCTTTAAGCATTTTAGTAGAAGTGTTATGATCAACACTACTATTGGAATAGCTTCTACCCACTTAGTAACGTAATCAACAACAACTAAAATATGTGTATAACCATTGGAGGCAGGAAAAGGTCCCATATAATCAAAGCCCCAAACATCAAATGGTTCAATTACAAGAGAATAATTCATAGGCATTTCTTGACGTCTACTGATGTTACCTATTCTTTGACATTCATCACAAGATACGACAAACTTAAGAGCATCTTTGAAAAGAGTAGGCCAATAAAAACCAGATTGTAGTACCTTGTGTGCAGTTCTATCTCCAGCGTGGTGTCCTCCATAAGATTCAGAGTGACACTTGCGTAGGATTTGTTCCTGTTCATGCTCAGGCACACAACGTCTAATAATACCATCTACTCCTTCTTTATAAAGGTGTGGATAATCCCAGAAGTAATGTCTTAAATCATAAAAGAA
>NW_025236900.1:4254-5000 GCF_018294505.1 Triticum aestivum | reverse complement strand
TTCAGAGTTCATTTTGTAGTGATTTTCAATTTCACCGTCATTTAGCTCTCTAAACAAATCGGTAAATGACTGAAAAACAACAAATGATGTCAGAACGTGTTGGAAATTGATGACGTCGCTCTGAATGATGCATACTTAACGGAAAAATAGGCTGGAGTTCAAATAATTTTAAAAAACATTGAAGTGCCCGTGTAACAGATGAGTTCTCGTCCGAAACCCTGATACTCCGAAAGAGATTGTCCAGTTTGTACACGAGGTGCATCCAGTTTTCGCCGTGACCCTCTCTACTCTTTTACACATGCTATGCGGGTGAAATGATGATACCATACCAAGTTCCAACAGTTTCAGAGTTCATTTTGTAGTGATTTTCAATTTCACCATCATTTAGCTCTCTAAAAAAATCGGTAAATGACTGAAAAACTGCAAATGATGCCAGAACGTGTTGGAAATTGATGACGTTGCTTTGAATGATGCATACTGAACGCAAAAATAGGCTGGAGTTCAAATAAGTTTAAAAAACATTGAAGTGCCCGTGTAACACATGAGTTCTCGTCCGAAAACCCTGATACTCCGAAAGAGATTGTCTAGTTTGTACACGAGGTGCGTCCAGTTTGCGCCGTGACCCTCTCTACTCTTTTGCACATGCTATGCGGGTGAAATGATGATACCATGCCAAGTTCCAACATTTTCAGAGTTCATTTTGTAGTAATTTTCAATTTCACCGTCATTTAGCTATCTAAACAAAT
>NW_025236900.1:3394-4244 GCF_018294505.1 Triticum aestivum | reverse complement strand
TCCAGTTTGTACACGAGGTGCGTCCAGTTTTCGCCGTGACCCTCTCTACTCTTTTGCACATGCTATGCGGGCGAAATGATGATACCATGCCAAGTTCCAACATTATCAGAGTTCATTTTGTAGTGATTTTCATTTTCAACGTCATTTAGCTCCCTAAACAAATCGGTAAATGACTGAAAAACAGCAAATGATGTCAGAACGTGTTGGAAATTGATGACGTCGCTTTGAATGATGCATACTGAGCGCAAAAATAGGCTGGAGTTCAAATAAGTTTAAAAAACATTGAAGTGCCCGTGTAACAGATGAGTTCTCGTCCGAAACCCTGATACTCCGAAAGAGATTGTCCAGTTTGTACACGAGGTGGGTCCAGTTTTCGCCGTGACCCTCTCTACTCTTTTGCACATGCTATGCGGGCGAAATGATGATACCATGCCAAGTTCCAACATTTTCAGAGTTCATTTTGTAGTGATTTTCAATTTCACCGTCATTTAGCTCTCTAAACAAATCGGTAAATGACTGAAAAACAGCAAATGATGTCAGAACGTGTTGGAAATTGATGACATCGCTTTGAATGATGCATACTGAACGCAAAAATAGGCTGGAGTTCAAATAAGTTTAAAAAACATTGAAGTGCCCGTGTAACAGATGAGTTCTCGTCCGAAACCCTGATACTCCGAATGAGATTGTCCAGTTTGTACACGAGGTGCGTCCAGTTTTCGCCGTGACCCTCTCTACTCTTTTGAACATGCTATGCGGGCGAAATGATGATACCATGCCAAGTTCCAACATTATCAGAGTTCATTTTGTAATGATTTTCATTTTCAACGTCATTTAGCTCTCTAAACAAATC
>NW_025236900.1:1729-3384 GCF_018294505.1 Triticum aestivum | reverse complement strand
AAAGAGATTGTCCAGTTTGTACACGAGGTGCGTCCAGTTTACGCCGTGACCCTCTCTACTCTTTTGCACATGCTATGTGGGCGATATGATGATACCATGCCAAGTTCCAACATTTTCAGAGTTCATTTTGTAGTGATTTTCGATTTCACCGTCATTTAGCTCTCTAAACAAATCGGTAAATGACTGAAAAACAGCAAATGATGTCAGAACGTGTTGGAAATTGATGACGTCGCTTTGAATGATGCATGCTGAATGCAAAAACAGGCTGGAGTTCAAATAAGTTTAGAAAACATTGAAGTGCCCGCGTAACAGCTGAGTTCTCGTCCGAAACACTGATACTCCAAAAAAGATTGTCTAGTTTGTACAAGAGGTGCGTCCAGTTTTCGCTGTGACCCTCTCTACTCTTTTGCACATGCGATGCGGGCGAAATGATGATACCATGCCAAGTTCCAACATTTTCAGAGTTCATTTTGTAGTGATTTTCAATTTCACCATCATTTAGCTCTCTAAACAAATCGGTAAATGACTGAAAAACAGCAAATGATGTCGGAACGTGTTGGAAATTGATGACGTTGCTTTGAAAGATGCATATTGAACGAAAAAATAGGCTGGAGTTCAAATATGTTTAAAAACATTGAAGTGCCCGTGTAACAGATGAGTTCTCGTCCGAAACCCTGATACTCCGAAAGAGATTGTCCAGTTTGTACACGAGGTGCGTCCAGTTTTTGCCGTGACCCTCTCTACTCTTTTGCACATGCTATGTGGGTGAAATGATGATACCATGCCAAGTTCCAACATTTTCAGAGTTCATTTTGTAGTGATTTTCAATTTCACCGTCATTTAGCTCTCTAAACAAATCGGTAAATGACTGAAAAACAGCAAATGATGTCGGAACGTGTTGGAAATTGATGACGTTGCTTTGAATGATGCATACTGAACGCAAAAATAGGCTGGAGTTCAAATAAGTTTAAAAAACATTGAAGTGCCCGTGTAACAGATGAGTTCTCGCCGAAACCCTGATATTCCGAAAGAGATTGTCCGGTTTGTACACGAGGTGCGTCCATTTTTATCCGTGACCCTCTCTACTCTTTTGCACATGCTATGCGGGCGAAATGATTACCATGCCAAGTCCAATATTTGCAGAGTTCATTTTGTAGTGATTTTCAATTTCACCGTTATTTAGCTCCCTAAACAAATCGGTAAATGACTGGAAAACAGCAAATGATGTCAGAATGTGTTGGAAATTGATGATGTCGCTTTGAAAGATGCATGCTGAACGCAAAAATAGGATGGAGTTCAAATAAGTTTAAAAAACATTGAAGTGCCCGTGTAACAGATGAGTTCTCGTCCGAAACCCTGATACTCTGAAAGAGATTGTCCAGTTTGTACACGAGGTGCGTCCAGTTTTCGCCGTGACATGCTATGTGGGCGAAATGATGATACCATGCCAAGTTCCAACATTTTCAGATTCATTTTGTAGTGATTTTCGATTTCACCGTCATTTAGCTCTCTAAACAAATCGGTAAATGACTGAAAAACAGCAAATGATGTCAGAACGTGTTGGAAATTGATGACGTCGCTTTGAATGATGCACACTGAATGCAAAAATAGGCTGGAGTTCAAATAAGTTTAAAAACATTGAAGTGCCCGTGTAA
>NW_025236900.1:1137-1719 GCF_018294505.1 Triticum aestivum | reverse complement strand
GATGCATACTAAACGCAAAAATAGGCTGGAGTTCAAATAAGTTTAAAAAACATTGAACTGCCCGTGTAAGAGATGAGTTCTCGTCCGAAACCCTGATACTCCGAAAGAGATTGTCCAGTTTGTACACGAGGTACGTCCAGTTTTTGCCGTGACCCTCTCTACTCTTTTGCATATTCTATGCGGGTGAAATGATGATACCATGCCAAGTTCCAATCTTTTTAGAGTTCATTTTGTAGTGATTTTCAATTTCACCGTCATTTAGCTCCCTAAACAAATCGGTAAATGACTGAAAAACAGCAAATGATGTCAGAACGTGTTGGAAATTGATGACGTCGCTTTGAAAGATGCATACTGAACGCAGAAATAGGCTGGAGTTCGAATAAGTTTAAAAAACATTGAAGTGCCCGTGTAACAGATGAGTTCTCGTCCGAAACCCTGAAACTCCGAAAGAGATTGTCCAGTTTGTACACGAGGTGCGTCCAGTTTTCGCCGTGACCCTCTCTACTCTTTTGCACATGCTATGCGGGCGAAATGATGATACCATGGCAAGTTCCAACATGTTCAGAGTTCATTTTGTAGTGA
>NW_025236900.1:628-1127 GCF_018294505.1 Triticum aestivum | reverse complement strand
GGAAATTGATGACGTCGCTTTCAAAGATGCATACTGAACGCAAAAATAGGCTGGAGTTCAAATAAGTTTAAAAAACATTGAACTGCCCGTGTAAGAGATGAGTTCTCGTCCGAAACCCTGATACTCCGAAAGAGATTGTCCAGTTTGTACACGAGGTACGTCCAGTTTTTGCTGTGACCCTCTCTACTCTTTTGCACATTCTATGCGGGTGAAATGATGATACCATGCCAAGTTCCAACATTTTTAGAGTTCATTTTGTAGTGATTTTCAATTTCACCGTCATTTAGCTCCCTAAACAAATCGGTAAATGACTGAAAAACAGCAAATGATGTCAGAACGTGTTGGAAATTGATGACGTCGCTTTGAAAGATGCACACTGAACGCAGAAATAGGCTGGAGTTCGGATAAGTTTATAAAACATTGAAGTGCCCGTGTAACAGATGAGTTCTCGTCCGAAACCCTGAAACTCCGAAAGAGATTGTCCAGTTTGTACACGAGG
>NW_025236900.1:0-618 GCF_018294505.1 Triticum aestivum | reverse complement strand
TGCATACTAAACGCAAAAATAGGCTGGAGTTCAAATAAGTTTAAAAAACATTGAAGTGCCCGTGTAACAGATGAGTTCTCGTCCGAAACCCTGATACTCCGAAAGAGATTGTCCAGTTTGAACACGAGGTGCGTCCAGTTTTCGCCGTGACCCTCTCTACTCTTTTGCACATGCTATGCGGGCGAAATGATGATACCATGCCAAGTTCCAACATTTCAGAGTTCATTTTGTAGTGATTTTCAATTTCACCATCATTTAGCTCTCTAAACAAATCGGTAAATGACTGAAAAACAGCAAATGATGTCAGAACGTGTTTGAAATTGATGACGTCGCTTTGAATGATGCATACTGAACGCAAAAATAGGCTGGAGTTCAAATAAGTTTAAAAAACATTGAAGTGCCCGTGTAACAGATGAGTTCTCGTCCAAAACCCTGATACTCCGAAAGAGATTGTCAAGTTTGTACACGAGGTGCGTCCAGTTTTCGCCATGACCCTCTCTACTCTTTTGCACATGCTATGCGGGCGAAATGATGATTCCATGCCAAGTTCCAACATTTTGAGAGTTCATTTTGTAGTGATTTTCAATTTCACCGTCATTTAGCTCTCTAAACAAATCG
>NW_025236899.1:0-5001 GCF_018294505.1 Triticum aestivum | reverse complement strand
ACGACGCCGGCAGCGTGTTTGCCCGCACGGCGACTAACTCCGGTGCATCGGACCGAACCGACTGTGTGTATATGGGGTGACGTGTACGCGCAGTCCGTGCAACGCATTCCGAGCGGCGGGAAATCTCCCGCGCTGCGCATGCCAAAAAATGGTCAACAACCGCCACGACCTGGTAGATGGGCATCTCCTCACCAACATTTCTTTTCATTTCACTTGCTGGCTTTGCGAGGGAAGTGAGTTAAGAGCATCTACATCCTGACTTTACAAATCTGGTCTCTTAAATATCCGCGGACGCGACCGGACGTGTTCATAAACAATGACCGGTCACGTCTTAAATTAATAGCTCTGTATTCGTCTCTCTCATATTTTATCTCCTATATCCATACAAGGCATGCAAAGAAATCTTACATACTGCCCTAGCTAGTCTTCATCGTCAAAGATGTCCACGACGATGGTGTCGGGCGCCGGCTGGACGGGCGGGGAGGAGGGCTCTGGCGCATCCTCCTCCTGTTCGACCTCATCCATATACGTGTGCATCTCCGCCTCCTCCGCGGCTTGTTGCGCCTCCATCTCCTGCCGGCGACGGTGTCTTGCCTCCGCAGCCGACTCCGACCAGAGGGAATCGAGGATGGCCTGCTGCTCGCCTGCAGATCCCCATCGCCAGCGTCCCCCACATTCACCTCCTCCGACTCATCACCCTCCTTCTCAAAGCATTGTAACTAATGAGCTAGTTATGAAATGATGTATTACGGAACGAGTAAAGAGACTTGCCGGTAACGAGATTGAACTAGGTATTGGATACCGACGATCGAATCTCGGGCAAGTAACACACCGATGACAAAGGGAACAACGTATGTTGTTATGCGGTTTGACCGATAAAGATCTTCGTAGAATATGTAGGAACCAATATGAACATCGAGGTTCCACTATTGGTTATTGACCGAGAATAGTTCTAGGTCATGTCTACATAGTTCTCGAACCCGTAGGGTCCGCACGCTTAACGTTACGATGACAGTTTTATTATGAGTTTATAAGTTTTGATGTACAGAAGTTTGTTCGGAGTCCCAGATGTGATCACGGACATGACGAGGAGTCTCGAAATGGTCGAGACATAAATATTGATATATTAGACGACTATATTCGGACACCAGAATTGTTTTGGGTGATTTCGGAGAAAACCGGAGTGCCGGGGGGGTTACCAGAACCCCCCGGGAGAGTTAATGGGCCACATGGGCCTTGGTGGGAAGAGAGAGGGGCGGCCAGGGTGGGCCGCACGCCCCCTCTCCCTCTGGTCCGAATTGGACTAGGAGGGGGGGGCGCCCCCCTTTCCTTCCCCCCTCTCCCCCTTCCTTCCCCCTCCTAGTAGGAGTAGGAAAGGAGGAATCCTACTCCTACTAGCAGGAGGATTCCTCCTCCTTTGCGCGCCCCAAGGGGCCGGCCGGCCTCCCCCCTTGCTCCTTTATATACGGGGACGGGGGGGGGCACCCCATGGACACACAAGTTGATCTATGGATCATTCCTTAGCCGTGTGCGGTGCCCCCCTCCACCATATTCCACCTCGGTCATATCGTCGCGGAGTTTAGGAGAAGCCCTGCGCCGGTAGAACATCATCATCGTCACCACGCCGTCGTGCTGATGGAACTCATCCCCGACACTTCGCTGGATTGGAGCCCGGGGGACGTCATCGAGCTGGACGTGTGCTGAACACGGAGGTGCCGTACGTTCGGTGCTTGGATCGGTCGAATCGTGAAGACGTACGACTACATCAACCGCGTTGTCATAATGCTTTCGCTTAATGGTCTACGAGGGTACGTAGACAACACTCTCCCCTCTCGTTGCTATGCCATCACCATGATCTTGCGTGTGCGTAGGAAATTTTTTGAAATTACTACGTTCCCCCAACAGTGGCATCCGAGCCTAGGTTTTATGCGTTGATGTTATATGCACGAGTAGAACACAAGTGAGTTGTGGGCGATACAAGTCATACTGCTTACCAGCATGTCATACTTTGGTTCGGCGGTATTGTTGGATTAAGCGGTCCGGACCGACATTACGCGTACGCTTACGCGAGACTGATTTTACCGCCGTGCTTTGCAGACAGGTGACTAGCGGGTGTCAGTTTCTCCAACTTTAGTTGAACCGAGTATGGCTACGCCCGGTCCTTGCGAAGGTTAAAACAGCACCAACTTGACGAACTATCGTTGTGGTTTTGATGCGTAGGTAAGAACGGTTCTTGCTCAGCTCGTAGCAGCCACGTAAAACTTGCAACAACAAAGTAGAGGACGTCTAACTTGTTTTTGCAGGGCATGTTGTGATGTGATATGGCCAAGACGTGATGCTATATTTTATTGTATGAGATGATCATGTTTTGTAACCGAAGTTATCGGCAACTGGCAGGAGCCATATGGTTGTCGCTTTATTGTATGAAATGCAAACGCCCTGTAATTGCTTTACTTTATCACTAAGCGGTAGCGATAGTCATAGAAGCAATAGATGGCGTAAACGACAACGATGCTATGATGGAGATCAAGGTGTCGCGCCGGTGACGATGGTGATCACGACGGTGCTTCGGCGATGGAGATCACAAGCACAAGATCATGATGGCCATATCATATCACTTATATTGATTGCATGTAATGTTTATCCTTTATGCATCTTATCTTGCTTTGATTGACGGTAGCATTTTAAGATGATATCTCACTAAAAATTATCAAGAAGTGTTCTCCCTGAGTATGCACCGTTGCCAAAGTTCGTCGTGCCCAGACACCACGTGATGATCGGGTGTGATAAGCTCTACGTCCATCTACAACGGGTGCAAGCCAGTTTTGCACACGTAGAATACTCAGGTTAAACTTGACGAGCCTAGCATATGCAGATATGGCCTCGGAACACGGAGACCGAAAGTTCGAGCGTGAATCATATAGTAGATATGATCAACATAAAGATGTTCACCATTGAAAACTACTCCATCTCATGTGATGATCGGTTATGGTTTAGTTGATTTGGATCACGTGATCACTTAGATGACTAGAGAGATGTCTGTCTAAGTGGGAGTTCTTAAGTAATATGATTAATTGAACTTAAATTTATCATGAACTTAGTACCTGATAGTATTTTGCTTGTCTATGTTTGTTGTAGATAGATGGCTCGTGTTGTTGTTCCGTTGAATTTTAATGCGTCCCTTGAGAAAGCAAAGTTGAAAGATGATGGTAGCAATTACACGGACTAGGTCCGTAACTTGAGGATTATCCTCATTGCTGCATAGAAGAATTACGTCCTGGAAGCACCGCTGGGTACCAGGCCTGCTGCAGGAGCAACACCAGATGTTGTGAACGTCTGGCAGAGCAAAGCTGATGACTACTCTATAGTTCAGTGTGCCATGCTTTACGGCTTAGAACAGGGTCTTCAACGACGTTTTGAACGTCATGGAGCATATGAGATGTTCCAGGAGTTGAAGTTAATATTTCAAGCAAATGCCCGGATTGAGAGATATGAAGTCTCCAATAAGTTCTACAGCTGCAAGATGGAGGTGAATAGTTCTGTTAGTGAGCATATACTCAAAATGTCTGGGTATAATAATCACTTGATTCAACTAGGAGTCAATCTTCCGGATGATAGCGTCATTGACAGAATTCTCCAATCACTGCCACCAAGCTACAAGAGCTTTGTGATGAACTATAATATGCAAGGGATGAACAAGACAATTCCCGAGCTCTTCGCAATGCTAAAGGCTGCGGAGGTAGAAATCAAGAAGGAGCATCAAGTGTTGATGGTCAACAAGACCACTAGTTTCAAGAAAAAGGGCAAAGGGGAGAAGAAGGGGAACTTCAAGAAGAACAGCAAGCAAGTTGCTGCTCAAGAGAAGAAACCCAAGTCTGGACCTAAGCCTGAAACTGAGTGCTTCTACTGCAAGCAGACCGGTCACTGGAAGCGGAACTGCCCCAAGTATTTGGCGGATAAGAAGGATGGCAAAGTGAACAAAGGTATATGTGATATACATGTTATTGATGTGTACCTAACTAGAGCTCGTAGTAGCACCTGGGTATTTGATACTGGTTCTGTTGCTAATATTTGCAACTCGAAACAGGGATACGGAATAAGCGAGCACTGGCCAAGGACGAGGTGACGATGCGCGTGGGAAACGGTTCCAGAGTCGATGTGATCGCGGTCGGCACGCTACCTCAACATCTACCTTCGGGATTAGATTTAGACCTAAATAATTGTTATTTGGTGCCAGCGTTGAGCATGAACATTATATCTGGATCTTGTTTGATGCGAGACGGTTATTCATTTAAATCAGAGAATAATGCTTGTTCTATTTATATGAGTAATATCTTTTATGGTCATGCACCCTTGAAGAGTGGTCTATTTTTATTGAATCTCGATAGTAGTGATACACATATTCACAATGTTCAAGCCAAAAGATGCAGAGTTGATAATGATAGTGCAACTTATTTGTGGCACTGCCGTTTAGGTCATATCGGTGTAAAGCGCATGAAGAAACTCCATACTGAAGGACTTTTGGAATCACTTGATTATGAATCACTTGGTACTTGCGAACCGTGCCTCATGGGCAAGATGACTAAAACACCGTTCTCCGGTACTATGGAGAGAGCAACAGATTTGTTGGAAATCATACATACAGATGTATGTGGTCCGATGAATGTTGAAGCTCGTGGCGGATATCGTTATTTTCTCACCTTCACAGATGATTTGAGCAGATATGGGTATATCTACTTAATGAAACACAAGTCTGAAACATTTGAAAAGTTCAAAGAATTTCAGAGTGAAGTGGAAAATCATCGTAACAAGAAAATAAAGTTTCTACGATCTGATCGTGGAGGAGAATATTTGAGTTACGAGTTTGGTTTACATTTGAAACAATGCGGAATAGTTTCGCAACTCACGCCACCTGGAACACCACAAAGAAATGGTGTGTCCGAACGTCGTAATCGTACTTTACTAGATATGGTGTGATCTATGATGTCTCTTACTGATTTA
>NW_025236898.1:0-5002 GCF_018294505.1 Triticum aestivum | reverse complement strand
AACAAGCGGGGGGATCGCTTGCGCCGCCTGTTCTCCCAGCTGGGGAACGGTTTTCCCGCATTTTTTGCCAGCTACTTGTTGGCTCGAGCTCGAGCTCGCTTCCTTCTGTAGCCGTGCTCGATGTAGCTTCCTGATTTGACGCTCATAGTCTGAGTCAACAGGCTTGGGAGCTGGTGCTCTAGCCATACGAATGAAGTGGTCAATTGTTTTCTCAGGCACTTTCTCCTTTGGCGGCGGTGCCGGTTTAGGTTCAAAATGGGCGTCCACTTGGGCCTGCACTATGGCTGCGTTTTGCTCCTCGGTCATGTCATAAGGCCTCTAAGGAAGAGGAGCGAGGCTTGGACCATATTTATATCGCTTGTCTCCGCCTATACTTCCTGTACTACCTCGACTCGTACCGCTATGCACCATAGCTGCAGCGTGTCTCTTCTGCGATTGCTGCTACGGCGAAGACGGTTGACGTGGCTGACGCTGTGCCGGACTTGAAGCAGGAGGAGTGGCCTGACGCTGTGCCGGACATGAAGGAGGAGGAGTCTGATCAAGCGTTCGGGGACTTGGAGGAGGTGGTTGTGGACTTCGAGGAGGAGTCGGCTCACGCGTTTGTGGACTTGGAGGAGCGAGAGTCTGATGACTCGGTGGCGGACTTCGAGGAGGAGTCGGCAGACGACCGGTGTCGATGGACTCGGTGTGCTTCAGTGAGAGAATGCCCGTCCATACATATTATTTGATCCCCTCCTAGCATGCCTTTTCCATCCAGTCTGCCCTTATGCCGCGATTCAGGAACACCAATCGGCTTAAGGTCAGGAATAAAGTCAATACAAAACTCAATGACATCCTCATTTTCATGGCCCTTCGCGATGCTTCCTTCTGGCCTAGCACGGTTATGAACATATTTCTTCAAGACTCCCATGAACCTCTCAAAGGGGCACATATTGTGTAGAAATACAGGACCCAAAACGTTAATCTCTTCGCAAAGGTGAACTAGGACATGCGTCATGATGTTGAAGAAGGATGGTGGGAACACCAACTCAAAACTGACAAGACATTGCACCAAATTATTCTATAACCTTGGTATGATTTCTGGATTGATTACCTTCTGAGAGATGGCATTGAGGAATGCACATAGCTTCACAATGGCTAATCGAATGTTTTCCGGTAGAAGCCCCCTCAATGCAACCGGAAGCAGTCGCGTCATAATCACGTGGCAGTCATGAGACTTTAGGTTCTGAAACTTTTTCTCTGCCATATTTATTATTCCCTTTATATTCGACGAGAAGCCAGACGGTACCTTCATGCTGAGCAGGCATTCAAATAAGATTTCCTTCTCATCTTTGGTAAGAGCGTAGCTGGCCTGACCCTGATGTATGCCGTCTTTTTCGTGCATACGTTGCTGGTCCTCCCGTGCCTCTGGTATATCTTCTGTCTTCCCATACACACCCAAGAAGCCAAGCAGGGTCACGCAAAGATTCTTCGTCACGTGCATCATGTCGATTGCGGGGCGGACCTCTAGGTCTTTCCAATAGGGCAGGTCCCAAAATATAGATTTTTTCTTCCACATGGGCGCGCGTCCGTCAGCGTCCTTCGGAACAGGTTGTTCGCCAGGACCCTTTCCAAAGATTACCTTCAAATCCATGACCATATCATGTACATCAGCACCAGTACGGTGGCGAGGCTTCGTCCGGTGATCCGCCTCACCCTTGAAATGCTTGCCTTTCTTTCTTACGGGATGTCTGCTCGGAAGAAATCGACGATGTCCCAGGTACACATTCTTCCTACAACTCTCCAAATATATACTGTCAGTATCATCCAAACAGTGCGTGCATCCACGGTATCCCTTGTTTGTCTGTCCTGAAAGGTTACTGAGAGCAGGCCAATCATTGATGGTCACGAACAGCAACGCCTTTAGGTCAAATTCTTCATGTCCGTGCTCATCCCACGCACGTACACCTGTTCCATTCCACAGCTGTAATAGTTCTTCAACTAATGGCCTTAGGTACACATCAATGTTATTGCCGGGTTGCCTAGGGCCTTGGATGAGCACTGTCATCATAATGAACTTCCGCTTCATGCACAACCAAGGAGGAAGGTTATACAAACATAGAGTCACAGGCCACGTGCTATGGTTGCTGCTCTGCTCCCCCAAAGGATTAATGCCATCTACGCTTAGACCAAACCATACGTTCCTTGGGTCACCTGCAAACTCCTCCCTGTACTTTCTCTCGATTTTTCTCCACTGCGAACCGTCAGCGGGTACTCTCAACTTTCCGTCTTTCTTACGGTATTCTCTGTGCCACCGCATCGCCTTCGCATGCTCTTTGTTTTGAAACAAACGTTTCAACCGTGGTATTATAGGAGCATTCCATATCACCTTGGCAGGAATCTTCTTCCTGGGGCGCTCGCCCTCGACATCACTAGGGTCATCGCGACTGATCTTATAATGCAATGCACCACATACCGGGCAAGCGTTCAAATCCTCGTACGCACCGCGGTAGAGGATGAAGTCATTAGGGCATGCATGTATCTTCTGCACCTCTAACCCTAGAGGGTAAACAACCTTCTTTGCTTCATACGTACTCTCGGGCAATTCGTTGTCCTTTGGAAGCATATTCTTTATCATTACCAGCAACTTTCCAAATCCCTTGTCAGATACACCATTTTCTGCCTTCCATTGTAGCAATTCCAGTGTGGTGCCCAACTTTTTTTTGTCAGCTTCACAATTCGGGTACAACAATTTCTTGTGATCCTCTAACATGCGCTGTAACTTCTTCCTCTCCAAATCACTTACGCAGTTTCTCTTTGCATCGGTAATGGCCCGACCTAGATCATCAGCGGGCTCATCTGATGCCTCTTCTTCAGCTTGTTCCAGCATTGCCGGCTCAGCTTCTTCCTCCATTGTTGTATCATTGTATTCAGGGAACCCATGGCCAGGATAGATGTCGTCGTCCTCTTCTTCTTCATTGTCTTCCATCATAACCCCTCTTTCTCCGTGCTTGGTCCAAACATTATAGTGGGGCATGAAACCGGACTCAAATAGGTGGACGTGAATGGTTCTTGACGTAGAGAAATTGTGACTATTCTTACAGCCAACACATGGACAACGCATAAAACCATCCGCCCGCTTGTTTGCCTCAGCGGCAAGGAGAAAAGTATGCACGCCATTAATGAACCCGGGAGAGCATCGGTCATCATACATCCATTGTCGGCTTATATCTTCATTATACACAACACCGAATAGACCAAATTAATACAATTTCATACATAAAGTTCATATACAACATTTAACTAAATGCAACAAATAACTCTCTAGCTAAAGAATTTAAATGCAACAACAAATGCGATCAAGATCGCAACTAAGGTAACAATTGATCCTACAACATAATGATACCAAGCCACACTATCAATGGCATACTTTCTAATCTTTCTAATCTTCAACCTCATTTTCTCCATCTTGATCTTGTGATCATCGACGACATCGGCAACATGCAACTCCAATTCCATCTTCTCCCCCTCAATTCTTTTCAATTTTTCTTTCAAATACTCATTTTCTCTTTCAACTAAATTTAACCTCTCGACAATAGAGACTCACCGCAAGGTGGTGTCGGCGACGGGACGGTGCGGGCGATCGACGGTGGTTACGACGGATATTTAGAAGGCACTAAGTAAACAACACCTACATATGCAAACTAAGTGTTATTTTTGACCACAAATTGCATATAAATCAAATACTAGCAAATATAATTCCTCCCAAATTAATCACTATACAAATAATTGCAAGAGCTAATCTACCAATGGATGGGGGCCTTCAAATCTTGAAAAATTTTGGGCAAAATTTGTGAGGAGCTCGAGGAAGAGAGGGGAAGAACGGAGGAAAGTGAGGGGAAAGGGGAAGAATTGGCTCCGGTGGACGAAGGGTTTATGTACGTCGACCTTTAGTACCGGTTCGTGGCACGAACCGGTACTAAAGGTGCTTGACGGGCCCCATACTGACAGCATCCTGCCACCACTCTCTTTAGCACCGGTTCGTGGCACGAACCGGTGCTAAAGGTTCGCCATGAACCGGCACAAACCGGTACTAAAGGTGCTGGACGGGTCCCATACTGACAGCATCCTGCCACCACTCTCTTTAGTGCCGGTTCGTGGCACGAACCGGTGCTAAAGGTTCGCCATGAACCGGAACTAATGAGAGCGGCCGGCTAGCCGTTGGAACTGGCACTAATGGACACATTAGTGCCGACTCAAAATCAAACCGGCACTAATGTGTCTCAGATTTACCCCTTTTTCTACTAGTGCTCCATGGAAAAACCTTCCAGGTTTCTTTGCAACAACTCCTCCCCTCGACCTCTCCCTTTCCTAGCGACCGCCAAAGTTGGTAAAGGGTCCCTCCCTTTTATAGTTGCAGTTGTAGTTTGGGTCTTAATAAATCATATTTGACTTTGAGCTCTCAAAATAGGCTTTCGCTGCGCTATATTAATATAGCAATGACCTGATACATCAGAAATTTACACGCTGGGGCAGATAGCACAATCATGCCCAAAAGAAAAACAAGAGAAAAAAATGCGAGTACCACCGGCTGAACGAAAGCTGTAGTATCCCGCAACCATTGCGCCCACCAGAGATTTCCCCCACACTCCAATGCCAAGGAATCACCGCGTACCAAGGAACACCGTCAAGAAGGACTGCAACGATGACGACGCCGTTTCCCGGACGAGTCATAGGATTTCTCCTGGTACGCGGAGGGGAGTGGGGGAGTGGTACAACGGACGCCCTTCAAAAAGGGTGGCGGCGCCCACAAGCATCACCGCGTCGGAGCTGGCCAGACCCAACAGAGATTTCTCCCTACCACTCACACCCACCACCCAGGACCAATTGTCGGCTCCACCCTGACTACCGCCCACCAACATGCGCCACCACAACCACAAGGACACCACCGTCGTCTCACCACAACAAACGCTGCGAGGCCGACCGGGCCGAATGAAGCCACCGTAGACAGGGGTCGGCAGTA
>NW_025236897.1:0-5002 GCF_018294505.1 Triticum aestivum | reverse complement strand
GAGTATGCGGGCTCGGCCCAATTTTCCGGCCAGAACAAAGCCCGCATACTCGTCCGGCCCGCAAAAAGTTTTGCTGCAGCCCGTAAACCGCACGCCCCGAGCACTATAACTACGGTTCCGCGACCATTTTGCGGGTCCAAACCCTATCACCCCGCCGCCGCGAGCCACCCGACTCCCCTTTCCCCCTCTCCACATTTCTCGCCGCCGGCGACCACCCGCCCCGCCTCCAGCCGCCATGTGGGGCCGAATGTGGAGCTCCGGACGCGGCTCCGGCAGCAGATCCGGCCGTGAGAGGGACCCGGAGCACGAGCGGCGCGTCCGGTCGGACAGCACGAGGAAGCGAGGCGCCCGAAGGTGGACCAACCACGGGATGTCGCCGCCGGTTCAACCGCCGCGAGACGGAGGAGTACGACCGCCGGCGCGCGTCCTTCTCCTTCGCAACATCTTCCTACGCCGGATCCTCCTTGTCCTCCGGCGTGGGCTTTCTCCCCGTGAAGAGGGAGTGGTCGGAGGACGAGGAGGAGCCAGAGGAGCCGGCGCCGTTCGCCTTCGTCCCGGAGAAGGAGGAGCCCGAGGAGCCCGCTCTGCTCAGCCGCCGCGGAGTTGTCGGGCCCGAGGACTACATCGCGGACTTCGACGCTATTGCTGCCGCCATCGCCAAGCGGAGCGTGCGCGAGGAGGCGGAGCGCCGGCGCCACGACGAGAGCTCGAAGCCCTTGAGTGGCGGCAGGCGGTCGCCGCCAACACGAAGGTTGAGGAGTGGCGCCGCATCCGCGCGGAGCAGGCGGTGAAGTACATCGACCTGTGCAGCTCCGGCGAGGAGGATTGAGCATCGCTCGGCCTCCACGGCGTCGTCCATTTTACCGCGACCTCGCCGTCGTCAGATCCGACCCCCTCTACTACTAGTTAACGTAGCTTGTAGTATGATCTATGCTTAATTTGTTGATAATGTAGTATGTATGAACTCTGTAGTATGTGATGTGATGAACTATGTTTGTGCAATTTCTCCCGCGAAGGTGTTTTTCAAATTATGTAGGTTTAGATACGGTATCTGATCGGCCGCGGATGTTTTCGACCTGCAAACGCGATCTTCGTGAAACCGCAAACACGTTTTGCGGGTCGAATTTTTGCGGGGTCTGCTAGAGTTGCTCTAAGTCTATGCATTAAAATTGTGTAACCCTTGCAAGGCCATCCTTAGAAAACAGAAGAAAAAACTCACCTGCCCTCAAGTCTATCGACGCGTCTTCTTTCTACACTTGGTGGTGGCGCACATAGAGCAAGATCGACGGTGGCACTCGATCTCTGGTAGGCCCCTTTAGTTGTACAAACGAAGCCCGTTAGTTAGCTCAATTTCAAGCATCGATACATAGCCCTCCTACATTAAGGTTTCAGAAACCCACAAAAGGCATAAATCATGGAATTGAAGAGAGCATATGAGTTGGTCAGTTTCCTCTAATATCCGCACTGATGCCATGACAACACAACAATTTTAACTAGATGATGTGTGGTAGATAAAAGCTACATCTCTGATTTCCGAGTAAGCAATCAGAGATCTAAGGGATCGTGCAAACTTCAACTAGAAAATATGAGAGGTTATATAGAGAGCCTAGCACCGAAGGAACATGGCATGGAAATGAAAGCATGCGGTAAGTATGACAGCCAGGTACAAAACTCATGAACACAATTAAGTTTATTTTTTGAGATGTGGAATATACGACTCATTCCTCTCGCACTTCAAATTAGTTAAGGGTAATGTGTGATTCTTGAAGCAAGTGCATCCACGGTTGCAGACGAATAATCTACGTAAACCGCTTGTTAAAAAACAACTCAGAATATGCAACGGTATTACCACTAAAGAACATCAAGTCTTTTTATGGGTACACTGGATTAAGTTAACAACACTTTCTTCATTAGTAATTAAGCTTAAGGATTTTCCTAAATAGTACATTACAATTAACTTCACATTTTTTCTCAATTTGTTTCTTTTAGCGAATTCCCAGTTAGTGTCGATATGCTGTGTAGAAATATCTCCGTTTTTTTGTGAACGACAGTGCTGCAGTTGTAGATGTGGTGTAGACTTACAAAACGTATCAACAAGCCATCCTTGACCGTGAATCGCCTGTGCACCGGAGGCGTGAACCCAGCCAGTGGAGAGAACTCTGGCGGCGCGTCGGAGGTGGAGGTGGAGGCAGATGCTGATTCAGGCTGCGGGGCGACCCTGAGGGTGGTTGATGCAGTCCTCCGGGTGCCGCCAGCGGTGGTGGTAGGCATGGTGTGAGAGCGGAGGAGAGGCGGACAGCGAAGCGCCACGGCGACCATGGACCCGCCGCGTGCGGTGCGATGCGAGGGGAGCGGGAGAAGGAGGCTGCCGTTGGCGCGGCATGAGTGGACAAGGAGGGGTGTGGAGTGTAGCTGAGCTGCTCGAACGGGAGAAAGATATCTCTCCATGATCTTCTACTAGCTCACGCCTCAATGGGTAGCTCCTTGTATTGTACTGGTAGTTAGGGATGAAAAACTTTCCGTTTTTCTGGAGGAACAATGGAAACGGAGAGAAAATATGAAAACAGAAACGAAAATTTGCAAAACGGGAGTGAAAATGAAAATGGAATTTTTTATGCAGAATTGGAAACAAAAACGGATCAGTGTTTTCCGGTGGAACATGCATGGAAACGGAACTTTCCGTTTCCGTGAATATGAAATTTCAAAAAAAAAAACAACTCATTATTTTTTGTTTTTCTGTGTATTTCTCTATGATTCAAGGGGTTTTTAAGTTCGTTTCCGTATCCGCTTTGTATTCGCTCCTTGTCCGTTTTCGGTAGTATCTGTTTCCGTATTCATTTCCGGGGTTTTTGTATTCGTTTCCGCTTCTGCAAAAAAATGTGAAAACAAATATAATAACACTCAATTTCGTCCGTTTCCGCTCCGTTTTCATCCCTACTGGTAGTATTATTTTCATTTCTCCAAGTACACATTTTATTAAAAAAATGATATGAACAAAGTTTTTTATTCAAAAAACAAAATATCTCGACGAACTCATGTTGAAACGATCCAATTCAATCAATGGGTAGATAAGAAAGGATGAATACATCGTGCGCATCATGCCGACGGTAAATAAGGTGGATTCTGCTGCAAAAAACACAGAGGGAGTATTATATAATGGTGATTCTGCTGCAATCATGCTTGTTTGCCAAATATAATTCATAAATTACGTTATGAAGATACGCAAAATTGGAACTTGTAGCAATCTCATATAACGTAAGAAACAACAGATTTGGTGAAGAATTCTTGCATACCATGTAAGGGAACTGTTTCTTTCCTCCCATCTCCAAAACCTTTCGACGAAATGTTGGCCCCTTTTGAGGACAGGGATAAAATAAAACATCAAGGTCCAAGACGGCTACCATCTCCCTCACCTGAAATTTTACATGGCAAAAACACCAAGGCTGTCCATACATGAAAAATGCCAAGTACAAGATGCAGACTTGGTAAACTAAAACGATATTCACCTTACGACAATATGGACAGCTGAAAGTTTTAGCCAGAATACACCAACAATTGAAGCAAAGGATAAATCAGAAGCAGAGAAAATATTAGGCCATGATATACAAAAAAGAAGGTCCAAATATAAATATGCAAGACCGTCAATTTTCTCATATTAAAGTTACGAATCTCAGTTTAAAGAAAACCCATACCCTTCAAACTCGTGTATCTCATTAGCTAGGTTTTTCTGGTCGACGACACTAAGACCAAATGACTGGCGAGCTGACTGATTTTTGCACGCTAAAAAATATCTTCATGACCTCGTGCATGTTGAAATGATTCAGTTCAACCCGCTGTTGTTGAAAGAACAATGGCTATTGAATTCATAATGAACTATGCTCGATTGCCCTAATCTAGATCACGCGATCGCATTACGCTTTGCCTTTCCTTGGCAAGCTACTTTCCTTTTTCTTTCCAGGCTAAAGTTGCAAATAAAAATATCCAATTATTTCATGAAATCACTAAATAAGGAGTATTACTAGCAAGGTTTACCCCAAACTCGTCACGAGGGAGTTTTTCTCCCCCGGGCGCAGGAGGGAGGGGAGGGTTGGTACGGATCCGTTTCTCTCAAAATGAAATATCCATTAAACTGTGTCTCGAGATCTTTGACATTCAATCTCATGTTGATAGATTCGGCGAACTTTATTTTCGAGCACAAAGTGTATTCTCAATTGGAACTATCATGTGCTTCCGACTAGAACTAACATGTGCCTCGCGAGGGAGCACACATGTGCTCCGACCCAAAGCATATGTATCTTGCAAGCCACATGCCATTGTCCGGTGCATCTCATGCTCTACCAAAAATGACATCCGTTGATGCTTTCTAGGGGGTTCCCTTTAACTGGTTGCTCTAAAAGACCGGAAACTCTGGGGTTCAATTGAGATATATGAGCTGGTCAGTTTCCTCTAATATCTGCATTGGTGCCATGACAATAGAACAATTGTAGATATGATATCTAACTTAGTAGTTGATGCCCGTACATAGAAGTTACATTCCGATACCGGAGTAAAGAATCAGAAATCTAAATGGATCATGTAAATATTGATGGAATATGAGAGGTTATATATAGCCCAACACCAAAGAAACATGACAAAGAAATGAAAGTATGTGTCAAATATGACAGCAAGGTACACAACTCATGAGCACTACCGCTAGTTAGGTCTTTTTCAGGTGTGGAAGATATGGCTCATTCCTCTTGCAGTTTAAATTAGTTAACGGCAATGTGTGAGTCTCAAAGCATGTGCATCCACCGTTGCATAGCTATCATGACCCTTGGAGGTAGAAAAAAACTAGATTAGATGTGACTTAGTTAAGTCTCGTCTGGATGGGAGCTAGCTACACGTAAGTTTTGTTATTGTTACAATAAATTAGTTAACAACACATTCTTCAATACATAGTAATTAAGCTTAACAACCTCCCTAAATAGTAGACCGTAATTTACTTCATGCATTCTCTTGCTTT